>NW_024069790.1:0-28893 GCF_009389715.1 Phoenix dactylifera
GGGCACCCAGCGGTGTGCCAACAGGTTTGGCACCCTCCATGCAGAATCTCCTGAGTACTCGGCTGATGTACTCCGCCTGAGATAGTCTGAGGATATGTTTAGACCTATCTCTGCTGATCCGCATCCCAAGGATCTGTTTCGCTGCTCCTAGATCCTTCATTGCAAATTTTCTTGACAGCTTCAGCTTCAATTTTGCAATCTCATGCATGCTAGCTCCTGCAACTAACATGTCATCAACATACAATAGCAAGATAATGTAAGATGTACCGAAGTCCCGGAAGTAGCAACAGTGATCCTCCTGACATCTTCTGTATCCTATCTCAAGCATGTAACTATCGAACTTGAGATACCATTGTCTGGGTGCCTGTTTCAAATCATAGAGGCTTTTCTTTAATTTGCAGACTAAGTCACCCGTGCCAGCTGCAATGTATCCCTCCGGCTGCTGCATATATATCTCCTCATCGAGATCTCCATGGAGAAAGGCCGTCTTCACATCAAGCTGCTCTAAGTGAAGATCCTCTACTGCCACCATGCTCAGCACCGCTCGAATAGAACTCATCTTGACTACAGGAGAAAAAATCTCTATGAAGTCGATACCTGCTCTCTGCTGAAATCCTTTTACAACCAGCCTGGCCTTGTACCGCTTCTTCCCATCCTGCTCTTTCTTCAGCCTGTAAACCCATTTGTTTGACAGTGCTTTCTTCCCCTTGGGCAGATCCACCAAATCCCATGTTTGATTCTGCTCCAATGACTTCATCTCATCATCCATGGCCAACTCCCACTCCTTCCTGGTATCAACCTCCAATGCTTCCGTAAAGCATTCAGGTTCGCCATTATCTGTGAGCAGCAAATAACTAAGAGTCCCATCATACCTTTGAGGAGGCTTCCCATGAGTACTACGAGTGGACCTTCTTAGTTGTGGAGGGGTGCCAATGCTTCAGGTTCTTGCTCTGACTGAGTCTTCTGATCAGAATTTGCAGACTCCTCTTCAGGATCCACAAAACACGGCTCAACAGGTTTTGTTTCTGATTCATAGCTCTGCTGCATTTTCTCATTGAATACCACATCATTACTACGAATGATCTTCCTGTGTTCGGGATCCCACAGCCGGTACCCAAACAGTTGACCTCCGTATCCAACGAAAATGCACTTCTTTGATTTGGCGTCTAGTTTGCTTCTTTCACTGGAATCAACATGGACATAACTGGTACAACCGAATACTCGTAAGTGCGCCAAATCAATCTTCTTCGCTGTCCATGCTTCCTCAGGAATCCCAAATTCAAGTTTCTTTGATGGCCCTCTGTTGATCAAGTAGGCAACAGTGTTAACTGCTTCCGCCCAAAACTGCTGTGGCAATCCAGCATGTATCCTCATGCTCCTGGCACGATCATTAATTGTTCTGTTCATCCTTTCAGCAACTCCATTTTGTTGTGGTGTCCTGGAACTGTCCTCTGCCTGACGATCCCAGCATCTGCACAGTAGTCCTCAAACTCCCTGCTACAATACTCACCACCGTTGTCCGATCTCAGGCATTTCAACCTCCTTCCTGTCTCGAGTTCTACCATCGCCTGCCATCTCCTGAAGACCCCAAATACCTCTGACTTGTGCTTCAAGAAGAACACCCAAAGCTTCCTGGTAGCATCATCAATAAAAGTAACATAGTACTGAGATCCACCAATGGAAGAAACTGGTGCAGGCCCCCACACGTCCGTGTGCACGAGATCTAGCTTTTCTTGCTTCCGAGGTTTTCCTTCTTTGTTGAATGAAACACGCTTCTGCTTTTCGAGAACACAATCCTCACAGAAGTCCATCTCAACACTCCTGAAACCCTGCAGCTTTCCCAACTGGTGCATCACCTCCAGTCCCTGATAACTCATGTGCCCAAGTCTGCAATGCCATAACTTGGCGTCCACATCTGCTGCAGCAACTCCAATAGAGTTCTCCATGCCGTTGGCGACATAAAGTGTCCCAACCTTCTTGCCACTAGCCACCGTCAACGAGCCCCTGGATATCTTCCACTGATCAGCTGTGAAAATAGTCTTGTACCCCTGGCTCGCCAACTGTCCAACAGAAATCAGATTTCTCTGCAGTTGAGGCACGTGCCGTACGTCCTCAAGCTCAAGTGAAGATCCAGAAATCAACTTCACTTCCGCGCTTCCCCTTCCTTGTATGGTGCAAGGCTCTCCATCCCTAGGTAGACTTTGCCGAAGTCTCCCTTCTCATATCCTCCAAGAAGCTTCCGTTGGGATGTAGCATGGAAAGACGCGCCCGAGTCTATCACCCAAGACTCGTCACAGGTAGATAAAGATAGAACGAGGGCATCCATATCACCGTCTTCAGCAAGATTTGCCAGATCCTTGCTGACTCCTTCGGTGTGATCGCCTTGCTTCCCTTTAGGAGATTTGCAGTCCTCCTAAAGTGCCCCGTCTTCCCGCAGTTCCAGCACTTCACTCCCTTGTTCTGAGGTGCTCGAGACCTGCTGGATCTCGACTTCGAGTCGCTTCGAAATCGATCGTCCTTCTTTTGTCTTCCCTGGTCAGAGGTGTTTAGTACACTTCCAGACGACTCCGTAGCTCCAGAAGATTTCCTTCTTGCTTCTTCACTTAGAAGCACTCCCACAACGTCATCAAAGAACAACTTCCCCGTCGCCGAAGAGTTGCTCACCGCCATCACCAGGCCCTCCCAACTATCAGGCAATCCGGAGAGGATTAGCAATGCCCGAATCTCATCGTCAAAACTAATCTCCACTGACTCCAACTGGGCCGTGAGTCCATTGAATTCATTGAGGTATTCAGCTATGCTGCCGCCATTTTTCATACGAAGATTAAACAACCTCTTCATGAGAAATACCTTGTTTGATGCTGAGGGTTTCTCGTACATCCGCGACAATGTTGCCATCAACTCCATCGTCGTCTTCTCGTTTTTGATGTTGAATGCCACTTGGATGCAAGTGACAATCTAATGGTGCCGAGCGTCTTCCGATCGAGGACCTCCCAGTCTTCATCGGACATTTCTCTGGTTTCTTTGCTCTACCTCCAAGAGGTAATAGAGATCCTTCTGGTAAAGGTAATCCTCTATTTGCATCTTCCAAAACCCAAAGTTCGTGCCATTGAACTTCTCAATTCGCACCTTTCCTTCATCCGCCATCGCAAAAAACCAATAGCTCTGATACCACTTGTTGTCAGCGACCCGCACCGGAACCCACTCACACCGGCACCGCCACCGACGTCGGACAAGCAAGGAGAGAAGCGAACGGATAAGCACTCTCTCGCTCCCTCGACACCGGACTCAAGGATCACCACTTCGCTTCCGCTACGAAGGGCAAAAGATTACCCCAGGTATCAGTAGGGTAAAACACTTGAGCACCGCAACGGATTATCAAAGATCAATGAAAGAAGAAGGAAGAAAAATAGCAAAGCAAACACAAAGATGTAACGAGGTTCGGCTACAAGTAGCCTACGTCCTCCCCGCTCCAAATCTCAATTAGGATGATCTGATTACAGAGATAGCACACGCCCGAACGATCACATTCGATCGTTCTACAAGAATTCACACAGAATTCCCTTTGCACAAGAAGTAGGATCCCAATCCTCTTCTTCTCTAGAACCCTAGCCTCACAAACAAGAGTCTCTCTCAAATATACAGCAAAAACCTTACCCTAGGGCTCTCATGAGTCCTATATATAGTCTCAAGACCTTCAGATGATCATAGCCGTCGAAATGCCAACAAAAACACCAAAAAGAAACTCATCCGTAAGATTTCCCGCGAGCTCGAGTCGACTCGGCTACAGTTCGAGTCGGCTCTGGCACGTCTGGACAACTCCCAGAATAACTGGCACGATCTCGGGTCGACTCGACTGTAGCTCGAGTCGACTCGATGATGCTTCGAGTCGACTCGACTGTAGCTCAAGTCGACTCTGACAGTCCAACAGAAACATGGTTTTTTCGGCCTTTCTTCTCCCGGGTCGACTCGACGGACCTCGAGTCGACTCGACTGTTCCCGAGTCGACTCGACTGTAGCTCGAGTCGACTCCGACAGTCCGCCAGACAAAAACTATGCAGAATTTATTCTCCTTCAATTCTCTTCATCACCAATGGTCTCCACATACCCCAACAGTCGACTCGCCGCTAGAGCCGAACTCCCTATCTTCTGTCTTTTGGCTCGTCCAGTCTTGGAGTCGACTCGAACTTTCCAGAGTCGACTCGGCTCTCAGTTTCCGAAACTCAGTCTTCTGCCTTTTGGTGTAGCGCTGCCTTGGAGTCGACTCGAGCTGTCTGGAGTCGACTCGGCTCTCAGAGACAACAATTTGGTCTTCTGTCTTTTTGAGGTCGCGTTGTCTCGAAGTCGACTCGCGCATTGCGGGAGTCGACTCGAATCTCAGTGTCCGAAAACTGCTCTCTGACTTTGCCTTGAATACAACTGAGAGTCGACTCTCGCTTTCTTGGAGTGACTGCAACATCGGAGTCGACTCGCGTTCCTCAGGAGTCGACTCGGCTCTCAGGGTCGAAACTTGCTCTCTGACTTTTTGTCTGTAACTCCCTGGAGTCGACTCAACTACTCCGGAGTCGACTCGAAGCATTGGAGTCGACTCGCGCACTTCAGGAGTCGACTCGCTGACAGGTTTTAAATTGTGTCTTTCTGTTCATCTGTCTGTTCTCAGTCGGAGTCGACTCGTAATTCCGGAGTCGACTCGAGCCCGTGCCAGTGCTTCTGATACGCTTGAAGTCGACTCGTAATATTCCGGAGTCGACTCGAGTCTCAGACTTTGGTTCAAAACTGACTTCTTAATTTATCCAAATATCTTGAACCAAATCTAGAACACTTAGACAAGATTTCACTGAAACACTCGATTGAATTCATTAGTAAACAAAAGATATACTCAAATGCTTTGAGCTCATCAAAATCATATAGGGTTATATCAAAATGAAATGCGCATGCGTGCTTTTCAATATGTGTAGTTTATGCCATTAAATAGTGGAGGTCGATCAATTAATTGTCCCTCTCTAGAAAACTATCTATTTGAGTTGTCATGATCTTTGGCTCTTTGACGGTTAGGTCAAAATCAAAAGGCAAGGAATTATAGAGACCGCTCTGATACCACTTGTTTTCCAAGGTGACAAGCCAAGAGGGGGGTGAATTGGTTTCTCTAAATTTTTACTATCCTAATTTAGTCAATCGAGGAGTGAGTGAAGTTAAAACATACACAATGCAACACACAAGAAGTATAGTGGTTCGGTGCTCTCCTAAGCACCTACGTCCACTCCCCAAGCGACCCTTGGGAATTCATTATAATCCCGCGGATTACAGTTGGATTGTTTTCCAGGCTCACAATCCAAAAACCTTTACACTTTGGTTTTCCGGGATCACCAAGAACCTATGTTGTTTTACGGGCTCACCACGAACCTTTACAATTGGTTTTTACGGGCTCACCAACAAACCTAGACGTTGGTTTTACGGGCTCACCAACAAACCTTTACAAGGTGATTAAAAAGAAGAAGAAAGTTGAAACTCCTAGATGAGCAAATATAACAATTATAAGCTACAAAGAAGAGTTTAGAATATAGTTATCGCTTTAATAAGGCTCTTCTCTTCTTTTCAAGATTGCTTCACTCTTCAAGGTTGTGGCTCTTAATGTCTCTTGGAATCTGCTCAACCACTTTCTTTTGGCTCTTTGAATGAAGCAATTGAATGAAGCTTGCCTTGCTAGGTTTTTTCTTGAATGCACTTGATGTCATTTCAAAAGCTTCCTTCCTCTGATGAATACTCCCTCTTAAATACTTTTCCAACCTCCAAATAGTCCTTCCTGACGTTGATTGAAGAAACTAGCCGTTTATAGCCGTTGGGAGTCCAAAAGCATTCTGCACAACTAGCCGTTATGCTTCTGCCCGTGCTTGGGTCGACCCAAATTTTCTGGGGTCGACCAAACCACTGTTCATCAGACTTGGGTCAGCTCAGCTTTTCTTGGGTCGGCCCTCTCAGAAAATACAGAACCTTGTATTTCAGCCTTCTTCACTTGGGTCGACTCAACTCTTTTTGGGTCGACTCAAGTTGGGTCGACTCAAGTTTCATTGGGGTCGACCCTCTCAGGGATTCCAGAGACTTGTTTTCTTGAGGCTTGAAGATGGGGTCGACTCAACTTTCACTTGGGTCGACCCAAGTACTGTTCATCCATGCCATAAGTGCTAGAATGTGCTAGAATATTTCTAAAACGTGCCAGGGTCGACTCCATCTCTTCTAGGGTCGACTCCTACTCTGTGCCAAGTGTTCCAAAGGCGTGCCACTTCGTTTCAAGGCGTGCCAAATGTATCGGGGTCGACTCCAAACTAATTGGGGTCAACTCTAACCATGTTTTTCTGCACTTTGAAGGTTAGTTATGCACATTGAAACAACAATATGATATTTCAAACAAATTACAATGCAAGGCACAATAGAGTTTCATACCCTTAATAGTAAAAATTACCGAATTGCCCTTTTAGGTATTTTTAACGTGAAACTTTGCCAAAATGGATTCTTGAGCTTTCTACCATTCTCTATTATAAATTTTATCTCGTTATCAATTCTTGAGAGTGGTTTTGACCATATATTCTTAATGTATCGTGAATGTATCGAGGGTGTGTCATTTATCAATGATGTATCGAATATTTCTTCCTTACTCACTTATGTACTGGATTAATTGAGTTAATAGCATTAGCACTTCCATATGGCCTCAATGGCTTTGTAAGCATCAAAATAACACTAGGATCCTCACCCTCCACTGGAATTGAGTCTCCAGTAAATCCGACCAGCGGGTCGTTCATCCTTCGTAACTGCTTTTCCGTCATCCCCATTCTAGAATAAGCATCAAAATACAAAACATTCGCCGAACTTTCATTATCAACTAGGACGCGTTTTACATCAAACTTGTTTACGACCATAGAGATGACTACAGCGTCATCGTGGGAAGTTTCAACTCCCTTCAGGTCCTCATTCGAGAAAGAGATGACTTTAGAGGTGCGGGGGCGCTTCGGAAGAAGCCTTTTCCCAGATGGTTCCCCGGCTGGGGCCCCCCTGTCTATAGTGTTGATAGTGCCAGCTATGGATTTGTTAGCATTCGGCTCTCCATGCTGCACGGCATCCTCCACTGGCCTTTTTTCTTCACGCCGGTTTCACACGAACCGGTTGAGCACTCCTCGGTGGATGAGTGCCTCGATCTCGTCCCGGAGCTAGAAGTAGTCCTCCGTATCATGGTCGTGGTCTCGGTAGAAACGGCAGTACTTTTTGGGGTTGCGCTAGGCCCCGGGTCCCGCATCGGGGCGGAGGCCGGAAATAATTCCGACCCTCGATCTCCATGAGGATCTCAGTCCGAGGAGCGTTAAGGGGAGTATAATTTTCGTACCTCCCATTGGATATGCGGGGCCATGGAGATCTCGGACGAGGCGGGGATCTTGGTCGGAGCGGTCCCGCAGCTAGGGTGGACTCTTCAGACGAGGCGGTTCTTAGCTCGGCGCGGAGACGGGCTTCTGGGACGGCCGCGCTCCTCACGACGCCTCTTTTGCTTTTTGGAGGTCTGCTCGGCCCCGCCCGTCTAGAAGCGATGGCTTCCTCGGCTTTCATGTACTTCCTGTTAGATGTATGCCCTAGAAGCCAATTTGGCTGACACATTGTTGATTCTAGGGACATAATTTTGTACTTGACTATTTATTATTGAATAAATAAAAGGCATCTTTTCATTCATATTGTTTATGTGTCTATGAATCGTCCAAGAAATTAATAAGATGATGATACATATTCTCAAGAGTTGAGAATTTGAGCCATGTATCATTGGTGATTAATTTCTAAATGCTCCTGATCAAAGGATCATCACGAGGACGGTGATCGATCCGATCAGTGCACAGATCACTCTCCTTCTGGATGGACGAGACTTGAGTCCACAGTGTAGGGACACTGAAGTGATAGTGCAGGTGCTTGTTAGAGAACAAGGGTACTGAGCGTGACCAATACAAGAAGTCACTTGGATGTCTATCCACTCGTCAGTGACTTGCTTGATGTTGCAGTAGTGTGACTGGTCCTTTGACCTGCGGTGCTTCGGCTGCTCACAGTGGGGTTATTGTAGTTTGACTGCACACATACATGGTCCCTAGCCATATGGGTCCATGCAGTGTAGATTGGCTGCAGTAAGTTCACTGTAGGAGTAGGGTATGCACCTATATGGAATCTATCGACCTTGATAGATAAGGAGAGATCCTATGTGATTTATAAGACTGAGTTCGTAAGACCTCGGCCGGGGGCAGTATACACAGTGGAGAAAGAGTTTCTCACTATCGAACTCGAGTCGAATAAATCTTGACATATGACAGACGATGGGGTTTGACGAGTTGTCCATGACCTCCGTCCTGTAGGGATCCACGATAGTAGGACTGTATCACATGTTAACTGCACCTAGAGGTTCATCATTCCATTCTGCTGGGTAGCCACTACATGCTGCTAGGTGTCACTGGTGGATGGTGGGACTCATAGGGATTATCTTGATGATCGATAAACCCTAATGAGTTGAGTTGGAATCGTTCCAACCCATTGAAAGGATTTTCAATGATATAGTGATAGAGATCACAATATATCTCACTACCAGTCAGAATAGAACCTATGGGGTCACACACACTAGAAGTATTTGACCGATCCGATGGTTGAAATCGTGATTAGGAATCACAAGAAATCAATTTGATTGATAAGAAGTTGAAGAAGAAACAAAGGGAATTAATTAATTAGACTTAAACACAAATCCTACTTCGGGGAGGGATTCCTAGAGTCCTAATTGGATTAGGGCTGGGATCCTAGTTGGAGTAGGGCTGGGATTCCTACTTGGAGTAGGATTCTTAGAAATCCTAATTGGATTAGGACTTCGGATTCAAATAGAGTCCTAATTGGATTAGGACTAAAATTAAAATACATCCTAATTAGATTAGGATTCCTTAAGTCTAAATTAATTATTAATCTAATGAATCAACATGACTCCTAATTGGATTAGGATTGAAGAGTTCAATTGAGTCATGGTTCATTCAAATCCTAATTGGATTAGGACTAGCATAGATTGAACCCAATTTGGCTAATCCTAATTGGATTGGGATTAAACCATAAGAGAGGCACCCAATCCTCTTTGGAAGAGGATTAGGGCATCACAAGAAGGAGGGTTCACGCCCCTCCTCCTCTCCTTGAGTGCGGCATGAAGAGAAGGGCCGGCGCCCCCCTTCCCTCTTAGGCAATATGTCTAGGGCTCCTAGATTGTAGGAGCCCTAGATGGCTTTATAAGGAGGCATGAGGCCGGCGCCCTAGCTAAGAGCTCTCTTCCTCCTCTTGCTGCCGCCACCAGCCCCCTCCTCTCTTGGTTCAGCCGCAAGCAAAGGGAGAGCAAAGTCCAAGCGTTGGCGTCATCCTCTTCCTCCAATCCTTCTTCCAACGCAGGGAAAAGAAAGAAGGCTGCAGAAGCTGTGTTCTTCTTCCTTGAGTCCCTTCTTCTTCTTCCTCCTCTCAAGCACTTTCAAGAGTTGAAAGAAAGAGAGGAGATCAGCCATCAAAGGAAGTCTCTGCAAGGGAGCTAGCACCCCGGGGAGACGAGAAAGCTTTGATCGGTCCTCTGCTTCGTGTGGATACCCGTAGAGGCCGGACGTTTGAACGGCTTCAAGCGAACCCTCTTCCTAAAACCACGAATTCAGATTCGCGGTGATCATCTACCCGCGCAAGGTGAAGATTTGATCTTCCTATTAGTTTTAAAAGGATTTAATTCTTACCTAATTACGAAAGGTCTCGAAACAACGTTCATGAGATGAACGTCGAACTCGTGCATGCCGATTCCGCTGCCATCTGAAAAATTTTTGAAATATCAGCGGCATGGGCGGGTTCCCAACAGTGGTATCAGAGCCTAGGCTTCGTAGATTAAGGTAAGAATTAAATATTTAAAGGCTTATTAGATCTGAAAATTGATTGATCATGCATGCTGAAAAATTCTGCATGCAGATTTTTTCAGGGGTGCTGAATTTTTACATGCTGATTTTTATGTGATAAAAAGATGATTCTAATTGCATTGTTAATGGGATTACAAAGTTTAGAATCATGATTAGCATGATCAGCGACCTATGTCATGATATAATCAGTTAAGTTTCAGATCTGAAAATTATAATTGTAGCATACGGTGATGATCATAGGATTCAACCCCTTTTGGTATCAAATGTAATGACCTGCGATGTGATCTGCGATGTCATGTAATTTTTCAGATGCTTGCATGCATCTTATTTGATGTTTTGAGAGGCCTGCGTGCCCCCTAAAAGGAGATGTAAATTATTTTTATTTTTATTTTACATCTGGTTGTATTTCTGTGATGTAATGTACATCAACGATCAAGTCGAAGACGATGCATGAGATGAACAGGGGTCTAAGCAGTTGATGGCGATGGGATCAAGAGTTGATCAAGGATCGAATCAAGGAAGCTTGGATCCAATTCAAGAGTTGAAGACCACTTGATCGATTGATGTGCATGTGCTTGTAATACGACCTAATTAGAATCCATGATCATCACCTAGTTAAAGTTTAGCTTTAATTTGATGCCGCGATTATAACTGCCTGCAATGCGCCGTTTGCATGTGATGTGAATGAGAGTCGGGTAGATAGGTCTACATGTGATGTAGCAAACCCAATTGAGACCTAAATTAAAACCTTCTCAATCAAGTCGAGAGTGAACCGACATGAGCAAGTCATATTAGATTAATTGATCTAATTGGTGTCTAGGAAAGCATGAAAGGTGGTTACTTAATTAGGACCTTACTCTCTGAGTAAGGGGAGCCTCCCACCTGCTTACCTGGCCAATTGTTCGATTACCTCTTATGAAAGGCTCAAGTTGCAAACACTAAGACCTGATTAACCAATATTAAGTCAATAGGTCTTCCACTGTAGTAGAGCTGCTAAGGCCTTTCTGATGTTGACTTGTCTCGGCTGGATACAGTGGTCAAGTTGCATTGGGGGGCTGGACCTCTCTATAGACATGAGATGTTGTAGGGTAAAGGTGGGGTTGGGCACCAATAACTGTTAGGTGAGGACCCAATGACGACTTTATTCCTACGGTTATACAGTGGGTCTGACTTAACTAAGAAATGGGACCAATAACTGTTAGGTGAGGTCTTCATGGCTTAGAGACCAAGTTGCACTGCAACATGCTTGAGAAGCATTGTACAAGAGTTGTACACTCATCCATCTATGTGTCACCAATAACTGTTAGGTGAGGTGGCATGTGAATTGGTGGGACCGCAGTACCCACTAGAAACCCTAGTCGTGTGGGATTTCATTTTCCTACCAGGGGAGTGTGAGGAATTCGAGAAAATAGTGGGAGTCATATTTGTTCTAAAAGACCTTAGGACAGATTAGGATCAAGTACAAGAGTCTAACTAGAATCTTTACTCTCTGCAGATACAATGTCGGCTTCAAACCCTTTGACCCGTATTCTTGAGACCAACCGACTGACCGGAACCAATTACAAGGACTGGCTTAGAAATCTCAAAATAGTTTTGGACTGTGAGAAGATAGGCTATATACTCGATTCAGATATCCCCACATTACCAGCACGTCCCACTGATGTTCAGCGTGAGATGCATAAAAAGTGGTTGGACGATGACATTAGAGTAAAATGCTATATGATGGCATCTATGTCTAATGAACTCCAATGCCAGCATGAAAATATAAAGACTGCTAGGGACATACTGGCACACCTACAAGAGTTGTATGGTGAGCAGAGTCGCACAGCTCGTTTTGAAGTGTCCAAGAGGCTTTTCAAAGCGAAGATGCGCGAAGGGCAGTCTGTCCATGATCACGGTCTGACCATGATCAAGGACTTAGAGGAGCTTGAGAAGCTCGGTATGGACATGCACAAGGAATTGCAAGTGGATTTGATCCTACAGTCACTTCCTGATTCATTTGGTCAGTTTATAGTAAACTACCACATGAATAAGATTGAATGCACTAAGACTGAACTAATCAACATGTTGGTAACTGCTGAGGGAGCCTTGAAAGGTTCAAGGGGCAATGTCCTCGCTGCTGAGTTGACTTCTGGTTCCAAGAGAAAGTCTACTTGGAAGAAAAAGAAGCCTGCAAAGAAGCAGAAGAAAGACAAGAAGCCAAAGAAGGAAGTTCAAAAGAAAAAGGCTAACGACAAAGGAAAATGTTTCCACTGCAATGTCGAAGGCCACTGGAAGAGAAACTGTCCTTCATACCTCGAGAGCCTAAAGAACAAGAAAGGTGACACACCTTCAGAAGGTATAGACTTGCTCATTATTGAAACTAATCTAACGGTTTCTTCTACTTCTAGTTGGGTTATAGATTCTGGTTCTAGTGCTCATTTGTGCACTACCATGCAGGGTCTAAAGGAAAGTAGAAGGCTGGCGGAAGGTGCGGTAACCCTTCGGGTTGGCAACGGGGCAAAAGTTGCTGCTGTGGCTGTGGGCACCTACCATCTGCGACTACCGTCTGGATTTAGTTTAATACTTAGAGACTGTTATTATGTACCTGTTGCTAGCAGAAATTTGATTTCTGTTTCATGTCTAGCACAGGAAGGTCATGTTTTTACATTTGACAAAGACTGCTGTTCTATTTATTTGAGAAATAAAATAGTCGCACGTGGTTTTATGATTGACAGTCTCTACCATTTACATATGGATGTATCTGTGAATGTTACCGAGCAAGATGTGAGTGCCAAAGGATCCAAAAGATCCAGAGATGAGATAAACCAAAGATATTTGTGGCACCTCAGACTTGGCCATATTGGAGAAGATAGAATGAACAAAATGGATAAAGATGGGCTCTTAGGCTCATTGACTTCCGAGTCATATCCAGTTTGCGAGTCCTGTCTTCAAGGAAAGATGGCTAGACTACCCTTTGTAGGACATGGGGAGAGGACCACTGAAATACTTACCCTAGTACATACAGATGTATGTGGCCCATTCGATGTGCTAGCCAGGGGACGTTATTCTTACTTCATTACCTTTACCGATGATTATTCACGGTATGGGTATGTGTATCTTATGAAACACAAGTCTGAATCCTTTGAAAAGTTCAAAGAGTTCAAGAATGAAGTAGAAAAACAAACTGGAAAACCTCTTAAGGCTCTTCGATCAGATCGGGGAGGAGAATACCTTAGTGGAGAATTCCGGGACTATCTCAAAGAAAACGGCATAGTCTCACAATGGACACCTCCGGGTACACCTCAACTCAACGGGGTGTCAGAGAGGAGAAATCGGACCCTATTGGATATGGTCAGGTCCATGATGAGCTTCACTGATTTACCTATGTTCCTTTGGGGAGATGCCTTACTCACAGCGATTTATTTATTGAATAGAGTTCCCTCTAAATCCGTTCCTACCACACCGTATGAGATATGGCATGGTAAGAAACCAAGTCTGGGTCATCTCAAGATTTGGGGATGTCCGGCCCACGTCAAGCGACTACAGGCGGACAAGTTAGAGGCTAGGACCATAAGTGCTCGTTTTATAGGATATCCTAAAGAGTCATTAGGATACAATTTTTACGTCTCAGAGGATCACAATGTGTTTGTGAGCCGTCATGCCATCTTCTTGGAAAATCAGTTTATCCTTGATAGAGGCAGTGGGAGGAAAATTGAGCTTGAAGAGAAAGTCTCTGAAAAGCAACGAGTCATGGATCCTATAGAACCCATTCATACAGAGCCAGTACACGATGTCCCTCGACCACCTCGTAGATCTAGTAGGGTCTCCCATCCTCCCGATAGATACTTAGGTATACTTGAAGAGGATACTGAGGAAATGTTCCTAGTGGGAGATAGGGATCACATACAGGATCCCAAAACCTACAACGAGGCGATATCTGATATCGATTCCGAGAAATGGCTGGAAGCTATGAAGTCAGAGATAGACTCCATGCATTCCAACCAAGTCTGGACCTTAGTAGATCCACCAGAAGGTATTGTACCTATTGGATGCAAATGGATCTACAAAAGGAAGATAGGTTCGGATGGAGAGGTAGAGACCTATAAGGCAAGGCTTGTGGCGAAAGGGTATAGTCAGCGCGAAGGCATTGACTATCAGGAGACCTTTTCACCTGTAGCCATGCTAAAATCCATCCGAACATTGCTTGCCATTGCAGCATTTCATGATTATGAAATCTGGCAGATGGATGTGAAAACTGCTTTCCTGAATGGATATCTTGATGAAGATATCTATATGGAACAGCCTTTGGGTTTCACTTCCAGTGATAGAGATCACAAGGTCTGCAAGCTGCAAAGGTCCATCTATGGACTAAAGCAAGCCTCTCGGAGTTGGAACACTCGTTTCGATGATACAATCAAAACGTTTGATTTCATCAAAAACGAGGAGGAACCATGTGTTTATAAAAAGGTTAGTGGGAGTGCTGTCGCTTTTCTCGTACTGTACGTAGATGACATTCTCCTGATTGGGAATGATATTCCCATGCTAACCTCGGTCAAGGTCTGGTTGTCAAAAGAATTCTCCATGAAAGACCTTGGGGAAGCATCCTATATCTTGGGAATAAAGGTCTATAGAGATAGATCTAAAAGGATGCTTGGCCTGCCACAGAAAATGTACATAGAGGAGGTGCTGAAGAGGTTCAGCATGGAAAACTCCAAGAGGGGTCTCTTACCCCTAAGGCATGGAATTCATCTCTCCAAGAAGATGTGCCCCAACACACCTGAGGAGATTCAACGCATGAGCAAGATTCCTTATGCATCGGCAATAGGAAGCCTCATGTATGCCATGCTATGTACACGACCTGATATAGCTCTTGCTGTGAGTGTCACAAGCAGATATCAGTCGAATCCAGGTGAAGAACACTGGACAGCTGTGAAGAATATTCTTAAGTACTTGAGAAGAACTAAAGATTTATTCTTGGTTTTTGGAGGATCATCAGAGTTAAAGGTAGAAGGGTACACAGATTCAGACTTCATGACTGATGTCGATGACAGGAAGTCAACATCTGGATACGTGTTCTTGTGCAATGGTGGTATGGTGAATTGGAAGAGTTCTAAACAACCGATCATTGCTGATTCGACTATGGAAGCCGAATACATCGCCGCCTCTGAAGCTGCTAAGGAAGGCTTCGGGTTCAAGAAATTCATTGCAGAGCTGGATGTGATGACATCAGATGCCATAACACTCTACTGCGATAACAATGGCGCCATAGCCCTTGCTAAGGAGCCAAGGTCTCATCAGAAGTCTAAGCATATAGAGCGGCGCTTTCACCTCATACGCGACTATGTGGAGAAGAAATATGTAGAGGTGCAGAGAGTAGACTCCGCGGATAACGTGGCAGACCCTTTCACTAAGCAGCTGAGTCAGCAAAAGACTGAAGCCCACCTTGAGAAGATGGGCCTAAGATATATGACCAATTGGCTTTAGTGCAAGTGGGAGATTGTTAGATGTATGCCCTAGAAGCCAATTTGGCTGACACATTGTTGATTCTAGGGACATAATTTTGTACTTGACTATTTATTATTGAATAAATAAAAGGCATCTTTTCATTCATATTGTTTATGTGTCTATGAATCGTCCAAGAAATTAATAAGATGATGATATATATTCTCAAGAGTTGAGAATTTGAGCCATGTATCATTGGTGATTAATTTCTAAATGCTCCTGATCAAAGGATCATCACGAGGACGGTGATCGATCCGATCAGGGCACAGATCACTCTCCTTCTGGATGGACGAGACTTGAGTCCACAGTGTAGGGACACTGAAGTGATAGTGCAGGTGCTTGTTAGAGAACAAGGGAACTGAGCGTGACCAATACAAGAAGTCACTTGGATGTCTATCCACTCGTCAGTGACTTGCTTGATGTTGCAGTAGTGTGACTGGTCCTTTGACCTGCGGTGCTTCGGCTGCTCACAGTGGGGTTATTGTAGTTTGACTGCACACATACATGGTCCCTAGCCATATGGGTCCATGCAGTGTAGATTGGCTGCAGTAAGTTCACTGTAGGAGTAGGGTATGCACCTATATGGAATCTATCGACCTTGATAGATAAGGAGAGATCCTATGTGATTTATAAGACTGAGTTCGTAAGACCTCGGCCGGGGCAGTATACACAGTGGAGAAAGAGTTTCTCACTATCGAACTCGAGTCGAATAAATCTTGACATATGACAGACGATGGGGTTTGACGAGTTGTCCATGACCTCCGTCCTGTAGGGATCCACGATAGTAGGACTGTATCACATGTTAACTGCACCTAGAGGTTCATCATTCCATTCTGCTGGGTAGCCACTACATGCTGCTAGGTGTCACTGGTGGATGGTGGGACTCATAGGGATTATCTTGATGATCGATAAACCCTAATGAGTTGAGTTGGAATCGTTCCAACCCATTGAAAGGAGTTTTCAATGATATAGTGATAGAGATCACAATATATCTCACTACCAGTCAGAATAGAACCTATGGGGTCACACACACTAGAAGTATTGACCGATCCGATGGTTGAAATCGTGATTAGGAATCACAAGAAATCAATTTGATTGATAAGAAGTTGAAGAAGAAACAAAGGGAATTAATTAATTAGACTTAAACACAAATCCTACTTCGGGAGGGATTCCTAGAGTCCTAATTGGATTAGGGCTGGGAATCCTAGTTGGAGTAGGACTGGAATTCCTACTTGGAATAGGATTCCTACAATCCTAATGAGATTAGGAATTTTGAATTAAAATTGGATTCCTACTTGGAGTAGGATTCCTAGAAATCCTAATTGGATTAGGACTTCGGATTCAAATAGAGTCCTAATTGGATTAGGACTAAAATTAAATACATCCTAATTAGATTAGGATTCCTTAAGTCTAAATTAATTATTAATCTAATGAATCAACATGACTCCTAATTGGATTAGGATTGAAGAGTTCAATTGAGTCATGGTTCATTCAAATCCTAATTGGATTAGGACTAGCATAGATTGAACCCAATTTGGCTAATCCTAATTGGATTGGGATTAAACCATAAGAGAGGCACCCAATCCTCTTTGGAAGAGGATTAGGGCATCACAAGAAGGAGGGTTCACGCCCCTCCTCCTCTCCTTGTGTGTGGCATGAAGAGAAGGGCCGGCGCCCCCCTTCCCTCTTAGGCAATATGTCTAGGGCTCCTAGATTGTAGGAGCCCTAGATGGCTTTATAAGGAGGCATGAGGCCGGCGCCCTAGCTAAGAGCTCTCTTCCTCCTCTTGCTGCCGCCACCAGCCCCCTCCTCTCTTGGTTCAGCCGCAAGCAAAGGGAGAGCAAAGTCCAAGCGTTGGCGTCATCCTCTTCCTCCAATCCTTCTTCCAACGCAGGGAAAAGAAAGAAGGCTGCAGAAGCTGTGTTCTTCTTCCTTGAGTCCCTTCTTCTTCTTCCTCCTCTCAAGCACTTTCAAGAGTTGAAAGAAAGAGAGGAGATCAGCCATCAAAGGAAGTCTCTGCAAGGGAGCTAGCACCCCGGGGAGACGAGAAAGCTTTGATCGGTCCTCTGCTTCGTGTGGATACCCGTAGAGGCCGGACGTTTGAACGGCTTCAAGCGAACCCTCTTCCTAAAACCACGAATTCAGATTCGCGGTGATCATCTACCCGCGCAAGGTAAAGATTTGATCTTCCTATTAGTTTTAAAAGGATTTAATTCTTACCTAATTACGAAAGGTCTCGAAACAACGTTCATGAGATGAACGTCGAACTCGTGCATGCCGATTCCGCTGCCATCTGAAAAATTTTTGAAATATCAGCGGCATGGGCGGGTTCCCAACACTTCCGCGCCCGGACTAGCATTTCGGTGAAGTCAACCGAGGAAATTCTTTCTCGATGGAGAAGAGAAACCTATAAGACCGAGCTCCAGTCTTGAGTGCCAACATGGCTATTGATTGGTCGAGCTCGGGACCTTCCAAGTTGCGGCAGTAAAACGGTCCAGATATTCCCTAAGCGACTCCCTCCCTTTGCTTATATCGAGGAAGGGAGTCTGAAGTTCGCCCGCTGGGTCGGTGGCAGCGAATTGGTGGTGAACTGCCTGCCGAGTTGCTCGAAAGGAAGAGACCGTGCTGGATTTCAGCCCGGCGAACCAAAGAGAAGGCCGCTCCTCGAAGCATTGCCGGGAAGGCCTTGCAGAGCATGGCCTCCAAGGATCCTTGCAGTGCCATCAAGGCCCGGTAACTCTCCAGGTGATCGAGGGGGTCGGTCATGCCGTTGTAGGCTCCACCTTGTGCATCTTGAACCTCGGAAGGACCAGCTCATCCCTCGATTTGTTGGGAGAAGGGGGACGCTCGTGGTAAACTCGAAGTCGCCCTCGCATCCGCCCCTTCTGCCGTGGAGTGCCTCGATCTGGCGCTCCAGCTTCTCGACTTTCTTGCGAGCTCGTCGCTCTGGGGATCGCCACGGTGGGCTGTTCGGGCGCAGGTTGCCCTGGGACTGACTCGACCTCCGACGGGTTGCGGCCAGTCGCCTGGACCCCTCACTGGGGATTCTCTCCAGGAGGATGCTTGCGCATGGAGATCTTGGCCTTGGGGCCGGTTCCACTTAAAGGGGGCACCGGCTGAATCGGAGCCTGAAGAAACGGTGCTGTCGGGACGCCCCTAGGTTGCAGGCCTTGGACAGCAGCAGCCAAGGCCTGAACCTGCTGCACCAAGGCATCAAACTGTTTCGGCCGAACTTGAGGAGTCGAATCGGCCGGAGGTGGTGAGTTCTGGACAGAGTGTCCAGGGCTAGGTGGGGGACGTCGAGAGGCATTAGAAGCTCCCTTGCTTCTCAGCTTCATGGCCGCGACTCGGACCCTTCCTCTAGCGCCAACTGTTGCTGGAATTTGGACCCGGGGGCGACCACTGGGCCAGAAAGGAGGAGCTCCGGTGGGAATCGCGAGCGGCGGTCGATGGCGCGCGACGTCCTCCAAGAGACCTGCAAGAAGCCGGTGGTCGGGGTTTCCAGCGCCGGCCCTCCGATGCTTAAGTCAGAGGGGGCAAGTGTGAACAGGAGTAGTCAATTTGTAGAGTTTCAATCTCCCAGCCCCCTTTAAAATGGAGAAGTTCCCCTTTGATAGAGGGAGGCTGGGTTACCTGTGATGTGACGGAGCAAACGGTTTGCCGTACGATTGGATATGTAGTGGAACTTAATGCTCGATCGTGTGAATCAATGCTGTTACTGTAAGAGATTAGGCCGAAGTTCTCAAGTCATCGCGAAGTCATGCCATCATTCGTAGCACGCAGGTTTGCCGTAAGGGGCTTGGTGTCCGTAGACAGCAGAAGCCATACGCCTTAATTGTTGAGTAGGTTGAGTGCCTGCAGGGGCCATGCGCTTTGATTGTTGAGTAAACCGGATGCCTGCAGGAGTCATACGCATTGATTGTTGACGAAGGCAAGGCGTAGTTTTTCGGTCGCGCTGCGAGAGGATGTGACCACAGCGCGCAAGTCGGGCGTCTTTGGGTTGGTAGAGCTGCTCAGATGCTTCCAGATCGGAGGAGGTCTGCTCGACCGCCTACAGGTCAGAGGGGGTCTGCTCGACCGGCTCCAGGTCGGAGGGGGTCCGCTCGGTCGGCTCCAGGTCGGAGGGGGTCTGCTCGGCCGTTCGTGCAAGCGTGGCGACTTTATATTTTTCCCCCAACAACATCTATCCAAGAAAAGGTGCAACTCATAATCTATAAAACTACGAGCCTCTATTTGTTTACATGAATAAATAAGTCTAGGACTTAGTTTGCTTACTTATTCTAGGGGTAGACAGATTGGGCAATGTACAAAACTGCAACTCCAATGATTATATATAATTTTTCAAGAAAGAAAAATTTCGGAACAATTCTCATCAATATAAATATAACATTTTAGTAGATAATTTTTGCTTTTAGAAGTATGTATTTGTTAGCCCTCCAAAGGAAAATTTCTAGTTTCGCCCCTATGTACCACGCTGAACATGAAGAGGACCTCGCATTCTTAACTCTTATGGGCTTATCCAACTCTCTCCTATGTGGAGTAACGGTGATAATGTACACAAATAATTCATTATGTATATACTACAAACATGTATCTTGTATCTTATTTAATTTGTTTGCACATCTCATTGGCTGAGTTATTATATTTTATCTTGGTCCCTTTTTTGTGCCTTATTTTACTAAAAATTTTAAATCTTTCTTCAAAGGAAATAAACCATCTTTTCTTGCTCGACCATATATATCTATCTAATTGACTCGATCAATCTAGCATACCCACAACCTTGATCCATAGATCTGTGCCTTTTCAGGAAATACATAATTAATATCTTTGGAGGATGTATTGTCTTTTCTTGCTATTCCCCACCAAATAGATTAGTTGAAAGTCTTAACCGCTGATGATCTATATATATTCACCGGCTTTATGGAAAGCCAGTAACAAATTTGTATTCACAGTTACCAATGGGAGGGCCATTGGAGCTTCTCCGATCCTCAGCCTTCCAAGACAACAAACGCTAACATCTTAATTTGTTGTTTGGGAGCTCCCCCACCTAGCGCATTAAATGTTGAAAAAAGAATGCGAGAAGAATGTTTTACTTTTGTCTGTCTGTTACAATATATAGGAGCGGCTTTTATATAGATTAGGAGGCTGACGAAGTTTGGTAAGACCGATAAAGATTGGCACAACCAAAAACAAATCAATCAAGATGAAGTAAGGCCGACTAAGTTTTAGCACAATCAATCAATCAATAAATTCTAATAAATTTGATGCTAAATTTTGATGGCTCGGTATATTTGTCGACTACTAGAGTAGGATTTGTCGTAAGTGATCTCAGCCACAGGATTTTAGCAGCAAACGCCATCTGTTTATCCACAACCTCCATGAATATTGCATAGCTTACTGCTGCTCGTGGACTGTGGTTTCCACGACATTGCGCTTAGAATATCTGATGGAGGGAGACTCTGCAATGGTGTTCTCTTGGATTCAAGGAGTAGGGTCTTCTTGTCATCTCTTCCTCTCCGACTTGCGGCAATGGTTTTCCTTCAGCTACTTTCGAGAATCACATAGCTTTCACGGAGGAAACAAAGCAGCGGATTATGTGCCAAACTTGGCAACTACTCTCTCTGAACCTGTTCTCTCTTCTTCAAATTTTCCTCTACCGCTGTTGTACGTCTCTTTTGCTGTGAGGTCTAGCTGTACGTTATTCAGATCAGATGCAGATAGGGGCCGGATCTCCCCTCCCCACACATTTATCAACAAAAAAGGGGAAAAAATTTCCATGTGGTGCAAAGTCGACCTTTTGATCCATGTCGGACAAGTTGTTGAAGGGGCTGTCCCAATCCTTTTCAGTCTCAGGGACACCTCTCACTTGCATACAATGGGTATTTGGATAATGGCTGTGATCGTTACTTCTAACTATACTTTTAATGGCCAGCTAAAGGAATAATACAGTTATCTTACCTTTCCACAGTTCAAATAATTAGAAGTATTTTCTTTAGAAAAACGATTCGGATCACCATATAAAATGATCCCTCTCCTTTCTGCCCGTGAAAAGTGAGCAGCGGTCCGATAATACCATTATTTTAGAGTGATTATTTACTGTCCCGTTGTGGAGCGGCTGATAACGATGATTGCGATATTATGATGGTCATCGTTTTTACATGTGCAGGCTGGACTGGACTGGCTCGTTACTAGCGTTTCTTTTCCCTTCCTTTTTTTTGTTTTGTTTTGGGGTCACCGTCGCATTGATAGGCCAGTGAAGAGATGGTCCAGATGTACCAAACAACAACAAAAAAAAGGACGGTCCAGACCCATCACAGCAAAGCATCCACATGGGTTTGTCGGGATATAAGCAATTGGCCGGCTCCCCTGGGCCTCATGCGCTGTCAGATATTGGACGTACACTCCCTGCTCTTCTAATCCGTTACCACATGGTCGAGAGATGATGCATCGCTAGCTTTCTCTCTCCCGAAAGAAAAGAGAATTGAGATTAATAAGAGATCGGAGCAGAGATCCCGTCATGGATGGAGCAGGCTCCATGTGCCGACGCGATCAAGAGTAATTAATGCTCTTTAGTTAACAATAGAGGCTATAACCAAATCGTCATTATCAGGATAATTGCAATGGGAGGAAAGGAAGAACAGATGCATGCTCATTGTTATGTGATCATTATTATTATCTCATGCCCCACAGAGAGAGATTATTCGGCCGTGCCCCTTGCCCCTCTCACACACGCGCGACAAATACTAACAGCTCGAAAAAGGACCCGAAAATATATAAAAATAATATAAGAAGAATGAAGGGGCAAGGGGACCGACCACGTGCTGCGACAGCATACTTTTCGTCACTATCCATCTAATCCATCCGTCTCGTCGTGTATCTAGAGAAATATCAAGCAGCTGGAAGCGACCGACAGAAGTGCGAGCGACAGGGAGAAGATGAAGGGGCGCGGCGGTGGAGCGGAGCTAGGCGAGACGCCGGAGGGCCCGGATGCGGCCGGCGAGACGCCGGAGGGCCCGGATGCGGCCGGCGAGACGCCGGAGGGCCCGGATGATGCGGGCGCTGGGGCGCCGGAAGGCGTGGGACCGCCGGCCGTCGGGGTAGGCGCGGGCCGGCCGAGGACGACGAGGCAACGGTGATGGCCAGCTTCTGGCCGGTGGAGCAGTGGCCGCTGACGCCACAGATGTAATAATGGGCGCCGGAGGGGTGAGGGTGACGGTGGCGGGGCCGGTGGACAGGGTGGAGCCGATCTGGTTCTGGGCGGTGCAGGCGTCGTAGCTGGATTTTGGCACTTGGATCACGTTGTGGATCCCCGTTGGGAAGTTGAAAACTGCAGACATATATATATGTACGCGCTCCATCAGTTTGGGCCGATCGAAATCAAAAATGTAACGCGCTAACTGAAACTGATGGCCCATGCGTCCATCATCAATCACCTTGACGGGGAGGGTGTGAGAGAGCGAAAGAGACAGAAAAGCGATTTATGTAACGATAATAGCGTTATTTTTGTAATAGTTGAGTTGACACGAGGAGCATCGCACTTACCAAGGGTGTCGCCCACAACGTATGTCTGGGAGGACGACCACTCGCCGTAGAAGCTGGCGTTGGGCGGGATGGTCCATCCAGTGCCGCTGCCGCCGACCACATGCCTCGTGGCCGCTGCGACCACCGAGCCCTCCAGCACAAGACTGACCGCCGCCACGGCGATCATCATCCCAGCCCAGTCCGCTCTCTTGCCTCCTCCTCCTCCTGATCCACCCATCCCCTTTCGCTCGTTGGGGTTAGTGTTCTGCAGGTCGCCCCTCCTCCCTCGTCTTCCAACCCCACCTTCTCCTTCTACTCCGCCTGCTCGATTTCCTGCAGATCCGCGTTTGCTAGCTGCTCTCAGATTCCGTATGTATGCGATGGGCGGTGGTGCGGGTCTGCTATTTTTAACAGAAAGATGGGCCGATGGGGTGAGGTGCTCGATCTACGCCTGCAGGGCTATTTATATTTCCAAATGGGGCGGGGTTTGCCTTTTCGTTGGTGGGAGGAAGGTGGGGCGTTGGGTAAAACTGGCGTGGGAAACGGGGAGTAAAATGCCCACGCGGCGAGTTGTTGCGGACCAGAACCTAACCTAATCTGACCGCAGCGCGCCGACGGACGCCTTCCTTCCTGGGGCATGGGCTTGGCTGGTGGGTGCGAGTGCGACTGCCCCCACCTCACATTTAATTTGTTTCTTTGTTTCGTTGGGTAGCCGATACCACACGCTGTGCCGCGTGTGAAAGCAAACGCTGCAGCAGGGCGGTGCTTTTTGTACGCGGCCTTGACCGTTGACCGTCCCACCTCGCATCCTCTTCTTGTAACTCCTGGTGAAGCCACCGTCGCTTCGTCTCCCAGACTCGAGGAAGTCTGCGACAGAGCAGACATATCAGACAAGGATCCTGAAGCCAGTTTTTTAACCCAACTGGTATTCTATACTACAATTATTATTTATTTTAATTAAATAAAAAGTTATTCAAATATGGTTTTGTATATATTGATTTTTTTTATAGTATCTAGATTCAGAATTCTAACAGGTCATGATTATTTATAGATTTGATGGTGCCATGATTTTCTTTACAGGTAATCGGAATTGCGGTATTGGTTATTGCGCATGAAAGAAATTTCTCTATATATTCTACGCATGACTACATATCTTCCAACTCAACCTTGTAGTCCTATACTTGCCAAAAAGACTTTTGATTTTCTTGGATCTCTTGAGTTCTCACCAAACTCTGGCTCAGTTTAATTAAGTAGGTGAACCAGATCTTTGGTAACAAGCATTGGTTCATATGGATTGCCATAAAAAAAAAAAAAAAAAATTAGGCTAGTATTTTAAACTAGAACTCAGACTCACCTTGCATAGGGTGGTCTGATATAGCCAGTTACTCTAGGTGGTCGACTTCTTCTAGAATCCCTAGGTGCAACTGGCAGGCTGGGATAACAATAAGATTCCATGTGAACGCCTTGCGTGTGTTCCACCGGAAAGTCTTCCCGGATGGCTGCAGAGGCGCTGGGATTATTGACTATATATTTATTTAACCGTGCAGACGCGACCCTAGCCGCGAGTCACGGCGGAGTCTGGCTAGGAAAATTTCAAAATCAAATGCTGCTCAACCGAGATATGCTCGTTAAATCGCAAGCTTGTGGTGGCGGTGGAGGTTGCTGGACGGCAAAAAGTTATCGCCGACCCAACTTAGTGCGTCCTCCCAGGGCCGCAGGGCCCGACTGGAATTGGAACACGCACCGCGCGCATTCCATCAAAACAATGGAAAGGTCGTTTATTTGCTAAAAACGCGGTGGACGCGGGAGCGCTCGACAGGACACAATCGTCCCATCGGCTCCACCTCCCAAAACAAAGAACTGCAAACTCTCATTCAGCATTTAAAAATTCGAATGCCGTTATACTCCTCACGCACCGGGCACGTGGTCTATTCGGAAGGGATGGGCATTTTGATGAACGGCTAGGATCTTGCATAAGAGATCGCAACTCTTGCAATTACTTTTTTTTTTTTTTTTTTTTATCGAATTCGGCACCTGCGCACCCTGCGTGGTCGTCGTCGTTTTTTACCTCAAGTGGCTGAAAAAGTTTTCCTTAGACTTTATTTCGTCAGAGAACATTATTTATGGCCACCAAGGTAGCCTGGTGGTACTAGGTGGAGATTCTAACCTCATGATTCCACGTTTGAGTCGCTACGGTGACGATTAAAATGTAGCTTCGGCCACTGATGACACACGGTCATTTTTGCCTGCATCGAATACTCTCCTGATGGGGCGGGGCCCAGTGGGGGCTGCTACGGGGGTGGGCTTGTCTCTTTCTCCCCCTACCCCTTTTGTTTTAGCAAAAAAAAAGAACATCATTTATTTTTTTTGAATTTTCAGAAATAAAAATATTTTTTTATTTTTCTAAACTGAAAATATAAATATATTTATTATAGCCAACAATTACTGTATATATGACTGTGGCAGAGTCAATAGACAACAATAGTATGGTAGATGATATCATAGAGAGTTTACCAACAATGATAGGGGTAGTGATAGTAAGCACTGGTAGCAATAATTTTGTGGATGCGATAAATGGTTGTAGTAGTGATGATAAAGACATAAGTTTCATTTTTAAAATAATATTGAAATAATTTTTTTTAATTTTTTAGAAATAGAAAAATATTTTTTTGAAATATAAAAATAAAAATAATAGAACCAATTTTTTTTGTCTTGATTTCTATGATTAATAGTTTTAACAATAAAAAGGAAATAATAAAAGGATAACAAACATATCCCTAGTTTGCTATCATTATTCTTGAAAGCAACATGTTATTGCCATTGCCACCACCAACATCAAGTCTGCCACCACCAACATCAAGTCTGCCACCACGCTACTACCGTTGCCACCACCTCATCGTGAATTAACCACCACCATCACCCCCATGCCTTGCAATATTACTGTTATTATTGTTGCACTGTCTGTAGAATTACTGTTGTCGTGTTCTCCACTATTGTTGTTTGCCCTCATCTTATTGTTGTTGCTACAGCTGATAGAAAAAACAACAAAGAAGGGAAGGAGAGTATGACAGAGGTGGCAGATCCGGAAGAGGGTTGTTGAGGTTGCCAATCAGAGGGGCGGGAGCGATGGTGTTGGTATCTGGTCTCAAGTCTCAACAAATTGGTAAATTAGAACTCCTAGAAGTAGTCCTTGGAGAAAAGACTGCCTTAGGCCTTGTAGAAACTTTTACCGGAGTTGGAGTAGCTGGAGGAGGTAGAATTGTTAAAAGAGACGATAAGAAGAAGCACTGCTACCATGATAAGAAAGGAAAAAATAAGGAAAGAAGGGAGAAGATGAAACCTTTGTTATTGAATTGTATAAGATTGCTTGCTTATAATAGTATGTACAAGGTGTATATATAAATCTAACAAACTTTATGATAACAATTTTATTGATGTTACAAGTTGGTAGTATTAACAATTGTCATCATCATTACTTCTATCACAAAGTTGCTGCCATTCCTATTGCTGTTCTCACCCCCACGTTGTCCTCTTGCTGCCACTACATCCACCGCCACTGCGGTCAATAGTAGAATTTTGTTTTTATGTTGTTAAAAATAGACTTGTTTATATTTTCAAAAAATTTGAAAAAAAAATTCAATTTTGTTTCCTAAAGACTGTAAAAGTGGCATCAACATCAATCATAATATTATTTTTCGATGAATATATTCTATGTTTAGCATCACTTCTAATTTTCAAGTTTTAGGATTTAACAAATATAGAAATTGATGCATAAATGGTATTTGGTAACCTAGTTTTTATTTTCAGGCTCTTGAATTTTTTTTCCATTTTTGATATCTAAAATTGTCCATGGCCATCACCATTATCTCTATCACCACCACCTACAATCTGTCCCTGACCACTACTAGTCATTGCCATCGCTAGTTGCTGCCCAACATTGCTACTTGCTGCTAATTATCATCGTCAACCATCAGCTACGGGTTACCACTGCTGCCACCATCTTTTTTCCACCACCATCGTGTCACCACTATTCTAAGACACAACTCCAGTAAACTATTAAAAAAAATAAATTTTTATTTTTTAAAGAATGATTTTAATTTTAAAAAATTAAAAATTGAAAGTGATGCCAAGCACAACGTAGTTTTTAGTTTGTTTAAATAAGAAATGGGCAATTTTCGACGTCGTTGAAAAACATTCATCTCACATGGAAAAACAATATATTTTCTTTTCCTTTATAATGGATTTTAGAGGATTAGCATTTGTGCGATGATAAGATTATTTTATTATAATTTAAAGGTCACGGGTTTGAAATATATAAATAACCTCTCTACATGAGGGGATAAGGCTGTGTAATATGCCGAATGGATTTCTTGACAACTAGACATGCCTGAAAGAGAAACACAGCACATGCACATGGTTAATCGAGGATGATTTTTTGGTGGTGAAATGAATATATCTTGCGACTTTAGATTAATATAAACTTTGCCATATTATTATGATACAGAAGATAGAGTGATGCATATAGGTCTGTTTGGTTGCACATAAGTCGGCATCCAATCCAAAATAATTTCAAGTATGTGCGAAGTTATTTCAAGTGTTTGGTTGTCCCGAAGTAACCTGAAGTAACCAGAGTTGGCTCCTGTACGTTCTGAGGGAAACGGGGCTCAAACATTGGGGAAGTGACTTTTGCTAGCGGGGAGTCGAGGTTACTGTGAATTTCCTGCATCTCCTCTTACAGACGGGCAACCAAACGCCAAGCAAATAGTCGCAAGCAAACATATAACTGTATTGAAACATTTGCTCAACATATAATGCAGATATGCTTACTGATGGAAAAGGACCAGCAAGGCACCAAAGCCCTAAATCAGATCAGGCTGTCAATAATTGATGACATCTGCGATTTACTGTTCTAGATCGGGGAACTTCCTTTCAGAAAATCTAACAAGGAATACACAGCTGTAGTCACACGTCCATGCTTTCTGATGACAGAAACTCTAATAAGTTATCTACTACTTTTTTTTTCTATGATTTGCACCAATGGACAGTAAAAAGCAAAACAGGGACGTGCAACTCGAGGTTGTCCATAGTATATTCTCCCTTCTCATCTTCTAACTAAACTAAGCCGCCGCCTCATTGTTCTTTCCCTAAAAACTTCAGATCCTGTGGGTCTTGCAACTGAGAAGTCCGATTGACAGGTTCTGTGTGGGGTTCACACATCCAACAGTTCTACGCACAAATTCACTGACGATACTTGTAATACGGCTCCAAAATTGTAAGATCAACATACAGCAGAGTTAACGCTCAACATCCGAAACTGGAACCTAGCAAAGATTACACGCCCCAACCTGAACAGAACCTTGAGAAGCTCTCCCAATCTTGCAATGTTATTTTAACAGAAAAATCTCATCGCATGAAACCTATCTTCCCAAACTCTTGAACAAAAAATTGAAATGGTGGGAGCCATATCATTTCAAATTCAGAAACTGCACGAGGATGGGCTAATTCCGTCAAACATTCCTACCGCTTATTTTAGTTTTATAAATAGCTTTCACAGGCTGCGAACGGGTGCTCACTTCTATGAACAATCCCAGTGGTGGCTGCCAATAGACATGTTTCTCTCGCATCCAATGGTGGCTCCTTCAAATTTACAACAAATATAAGCTATGCAGCATCCAGCAAAGAGAATAATGCCCTATTAAAATCTTGGGCCTACGATGTTGCGTGAAAACTTTTGGCAAAGAATCTGAGCACTAGAACCTGTTACTTAATTGTCAGACTAGAATTTGATTAGCATTCGTGAGCTGATCACCTTTTCTAGACATTAAATTTAAAATTGTTCATTTATTAATTCCGAGAAAATCAGCAAGTATAAATCATCATTCTCTTTTTTTTTTTGATAATACGTGATTGGTGGGATAAACTGGGACAATATGAAACAAACACACAGTTT
>NW_024069791.1:0-28964 GCF_009389715.1 Phoenix dactylifera
AAGATTACGAGTCGACTCCAAGTGTTTCAGAAGCTCTGGCACAGACTCGAGTCGACTCCGGCACACTACGAGTCGACTCCGACTGAGAACTGACAACAGGACGGAAGGATGAATCTCAGACCCTGTCACCGAGTCGACTCCTGAAGAATTCGAGTCGACTCCGATGCTTGCCGAGTCGACCTCCGATAGTTCCGAGTCGACTCCAAGGAGTAACAGACAGAAAGACAGAGAAGTTTTTTTTGGACTCTGAGAACCGAGTCGACTCCAGAAGAACTCGAGTCGACTCCAACTGTTGGCGAGTCGACTCCAAAGAAAGCAAGAGTCGACTCTCAAAGGAATGCAAGACTAAAAGTCAGAGAGCCAACTTCGGTCTCTGAGAGCCGAGTCGACTCCCGCAAAGTCCGAGTCGACTCCGAGGCAGTTCAACTCCAAAGACAGAAGACCAGTTTTCAGGCTCTGAGAGCCGAGTCGACTCCAAGAGAATCCGAGTCGACTCGAGGAAGTAAATCCGAAAGAAAGATCTTTGGATCCCTGAAAACGAGTCGTCTCAGAAGGCAAAGTCGTCTCCGAATATTGGCTAGTCGACTCCAAGTTTGGCCGAGTCAACTCCAGAACGGGACGACACTTTAATTCAAATCCTGAACAGTGGGCGAGTCGTCTCCAGTAAAGCATGAGTCGACTCCAGCAACAGCCGAGTCGACTCCAGATCGAGCGAGTCGACTCCGATCCAACGGACACTGTGTCAGGAGTTGCAGATTGTGCAGAACGGTCCTAAAAGTGAGTCTAACGGCTAGTTTTAATGGGGATTGCTTAAATAGCCAGATTGAACAGTAATAGACACTAAGAAAGCTATTCCATTCAAACAAAAAGGGATTTTCACCTACCAAAGGCTCTCAAGAGTAAATACAAGAGAAAGAAGGAAAAAGCGCATTGAACTCCATCCAACCAACGTTCTCCTTCGCATTCAAAGCTTCCCTTCTGACAGCAAATCTTGAGCACATTCAAGAGGAGTTGAAGAGTTTGAGAAGCCCCTTTCTCTACCTCCAAAAATCTGTTTGAGGGCTTCTAACTCTTCTTTGTTTATATTGTTTAAATACGCTTTTCAAGAAGCTATCTTTTTACTTGTTTCAAACTGTTTTTCTTACTTGATTCAATCAGGGGATTGAATCAAGGGTGTTAAGGTTGGTTGGTTAGCCTAGGGTAAAACCAACGTGTAAGGGTTCGATTGTGATCCCGAAAAAATAATCGGGTGGTTCTAGTCGGTGAGCCTGTGAAAACCGACCGAGTTCGTTGTGATCTCGTAAAACAACAAGTTGGGTTGTGAGCTTGTAAAACAACCGGCTGTAATCCGAGGGATTATAGTGAACTCCCAAGTGAAGCTTGGGGAGTGGACGTAGGAGCAAGGGTTAGCTCCGAACCACTATAAAATCTCTTGTGTTTGTGATTGTTTCATTTTCTCTTCCATTCCCTTCATTCACTGCATATAGTAACTAATTAATCCACTTGAAATAAGTTTTAATTAGTTACTCACAAGGTTTTTTAATTGCAATAATTACTTAAAACCCAATTCACCCCCCTCTTGGGTTGTCTTTTTGGGCAACACTTAAGGATGATTTTTACAGCCTTCCAGTGGTTGTTATCTGGATCAGACTAGTATCTACTCACTACTCCTAGTGAGTATGCCATATGTGGTCTGGTACATGTCATGGTATACATAATAGATCCTACTGCAGAAGCATATGGAATTCTATTCATACACTCTCTCTTTTGAGGAGTTGTCGGACAATCCTTTAGAAAGATGGATTTCATGGCCCATCGGAAGATAACCTTTTTTGGAATTCAACATGCTGAACCTCTTTAGCACAGTATCTATGTACGTTGATTGGGATAACCCAAGCAACCTTTTAGATCTATCTCTATAGATCTTCATCCCTAGGACATATGATGCTTCTCCCAAATCTTTCATGGAGAATTGTGATGAAAGCCAAACTTTTATTCCTTGTAATGCAGGGATATTATTTCCGATTAAGAGAATGTCATCTATATACAAAACAAGAAATACAATTACAAAACCGTTAGCCTATTTATATACAAGCTTCTTCTTCATTCTTAATGAAGCCATACGTTCTGATCACCTTATCAAAACGTATGTTCCAACTTCGTGAAGCTTGCTTTAATCCATATATAGATTTCTGAAGCTTGCACACTTTAGATTCATCTGCAGATGTAAAATCTTCTGATTGTATCATATACATCTCTTCTTCCAAATCTCCATTTAGGAAGGCAGTTTTCACATCCATTTGCCAGATTTTATAATCTAAATATGCTGCTATAGCAAGCATAATCCGAATGGATTTGAGCATTGCCACGGAAGAAAATGTTTCTTCATAGTCGATACCATAACGTTGATGGTATCCCTTGGCAACCAGAGGGAAATTGTAGGTCTTCACCTTTCCGTCTGCGCCCCTTTTTCTTTTAAAAATCCATGTACGCCCTATGGATTTTATTCCTTCGGGTGGGTCAACCAATGTCCACACATTGTTGACTTTCATGGACTCCATTTCGGAATTCATGGCTTTCAGCCATTTATCGGAGTCGTACCTCTGCATTGCATCCATATAGGTGATCGGATCCTCATCACTTTCATCAAGCTCAATAGGATCCCCATCCCAGACCAAGAAACCGTAGTATCTATTCGGGTGACGTGGTACCCTACCAGATTGCCTCAAGGATGGCCCTATAATGGGTTCTGGATTTGATTTAATCACTTCAGACTATAAAGGTTTAGTGGGTGGTGTCGGTCCTTCTACATGTTGAATTTCTTCAAGTTCAACATTAGAGCCATTAGTTCCTTCTCTAAGAAATTTTTCTCCAAGAAGACAACTCTATTTCTGACGAACAACTTTTATTCATCAGCAAGGTAGAAATAATAACCCTTAGTTTCTTTTGGATAGCCGACAAAGAAATATCTGTCAGACCTAGATTCGAGTTTGTCTGCTTTTAAATATTTGACGTAGGCTGGACACCCCCAAACCCTAAGGTGAGTGAGCACCGGTTTACGCCCTGTTCACATCTCATGTGGTGTTTAGTCATAGAATTCCTCAGAACCTTATTAAAAACATAACAAGCCGTTTTGAGTACATATCTCCAGAAGGATATCGCCAGACTAGCATTGCCCATCATGGATCGAACCATGTCTAACAAAGTTTGATTCCTCCTTTCTGACACACCATTGTACTGTGGTGTTCCAGGAGGAGTCCACTGAGAGAGAATTCCATTCTCTCCTAGATATGTCATGAACTCATTAGTGAGGTATTCACCTCCTCGGTATAACCGAAGAGTTTTAATACTCTTTCTAGTTTGTTTCTCTACTTCATTACGAAATAGTTTGAACATTTCAAACGATTCAGACTTATGTCTCATAAGATAGACATACCCATACCTAGATAGGTCGTCGGTAAACGTAATGAAATAGGAATATCCACCTCTGGCTTTTGTGCTCATTGGACCACATAATCAGAATGTACAAGGTTCAATATATCATTGGCTCGTTCACCTTTTTCAGTAAAAGGTGACTTGGTCATCTTTCCAAGAAAAAGGATGCGTAGGTAGTCAATGATTCACAATCAAACTTGAGGATACCCTCTGAGCTAACCTGTTCATTCTTTTCTTGTTATTGTGACCTAGCCTACAGTGCCAAAGGTAAACATCAGAGACACTATCTATTCTAGGATGCTTACTTGATGTGTACATTACATTAACAAGTTGTGATAATAAGTAGATGCCATTGCTCAATCGTTCATTCATTACAGTAACACCATTCATAATGATATCACAAAAATATTTCTTTATTAAAATTTTATAACCGTTCATGGCCAAAAGGCCTACAGAAATTACATTCAGTAAGAACGATGGACAATAGTGACAATCACTGAAGACAATAATATGAGAATTGAAAAAAGTTTAAGACTTTCTAAAGGTAGAACTGGAACAGATCTTCCATCTTTAACATCAGAATTCTTTTGCTATCTCCAAACCTCTCATTGATCTGAAGTTCCTGCAACGAATTGCAAATATTATAAGGACTACCAGTATCTAATACCTAGGTCGAATTATTACAAATAGAGAAATTACAAGGTGTTATCATATAAGTACCTTGATTAGCAACCGATTGCTCTTTTCTCTTGCTTGGCCTATTTGGATCAAGTGAGGCAATGTACTGAGGATACTTCCTCTTCCAGTACTCCTGCTTCTTGCAATAGAAGCACTCTGCCTGACTCTAGTCAGCCTTGATTTTCTTGGTCTGACTTTGTTGAGATGTCTTAGCACGTTGCACCTTCTTATTTTTATTTTTATTTTTCTTCTTCCCTTTCTCAAAAGGACGACGCCCTCCTGAAGATCCTCCCACCACATGCACCGACTCCTTTTGAAGCTGATGATCCTTCTCAAAGGTCTGCAGCAATCTGTGGTAATTCACTGCAGGCTTTGTCATTCTAAAATGAGTAAGGAATGGGCGGTAAGATGAAGGCGGGGAATTCAGAATGGCATCCTTTTCTAGCTGATCGTGTAGAAAAAATCTGAGTGTGTTCAAACGCTCAATCAACTCGATCATGCATAGTACGTGATCAGTAACTGAAGCTCCATCCTTCATTCAAGCGCTGAATATGGCACAACTAGTCTTGTGCCTTTCAACATCGTCAAAAACTCCAAAAGACTCATTCAATATTTGAAGCATGTCTTCTGGATGATTATTCTCGAATCTGCGATTGAACTCATCGCTCATTACAGCCAGCATAATGCACCATACAATGACTCGGTCACTGAGCCATTTCTGATAAATTTCTCGGACCGTTCCCGGGCATTGGGTGCGGGCTGCTCAGGTACCAAATCTGTCAAAACGTACAGAATCTGTTCGTGCTCTAAGACTATCTTAAGCTTTCTAAGCCAATTGTTAAAGTTAGGTCCTGTCAGCTTGTCGCTATCCAATAGCGATCAGAGCAACAAATTTGTGGCCATTTCTGCATAAAGGAAATCGACTTATTAGTATATGAATTGACAAAACCTAGAGACTTGAACTTTAGTCTATAGATACTCCTACTATTTTATACAAATTGATAACCTCTACATTCAATTCGAAGAATTACTCTTAACCCTTTAGTGGGCACTAAAATCTACTTGATCGCATATGGGCCTGAGTGTGGCTCGGCCAACCCATGTGCACCAATAGGTAGGTTCTCAACCAATTATTTCATCTAAACAATTTCTAGTGTTTATTTTGCCTCAGGCTTCTCTTCGGCAAGCGTGTGGCACCTCCACCGAAAGTTCTGATTAGGTCCAACCATTAACATGATAGGGTCAGTAAGAACGATGGACAATAGTGACAATCACTGAAGACAATAATATAAGAATTGAAAACAAGTTTAAGACTTTCTAAAGGTAGAACTGGAACATATCTTCCATCTTTAACATCATAATTCTTTTGCTATCTCCAAACCTCTCACTGATCTAAAGTTCCTGCAACGAATTGCAAATATTATAAGGACTACCAGTATCTAATACCTAGGTCGAATTATTACAAATAGAGAAATTACAAGGTGTTATCATATAAGTACCTTGATTTGCAACCGATTGCTCTTTTCTCTTGCTTGGCCTATTTGGATCAAGTGAGGCAATGTACTGAGGATAATTCCTCTTTCAGTGCTCCTGCTTCTTGCAATAGAAGCACTCTGCCTGACTCTAGTCAGCCTTGATTTTCTTGGTCTGACTTTGCTGAGATGTCTTAGCACGTTGCACCTTCTTATTTTTTTTTTATTTTTTTTCTTCTTCCCTTTCTCAAAAGGACGATGCCCTCCTGAAGATCCTCCCACCACATGCACCGACTCCTTTTGAAGCTGATGATTCTTCTCAAAGGTCTGCAGCAATCTGTGGTAATTCACTGCAGGCTTTGTCATTCTAAAATGAGTAAGAAATGGGCGGTAAGATGAAGGCGGGGAATTCAGAATGGCATCCTTTTCTAGCTGATCGTGTAGAAAAAATCCGAGTGTGTTCAAACGCTCAATCAACTCAATCATGCATAGTACGTGATCAGTAACTGAAGCTCCATCTTTTATTCAAGCGCTGAATATGGCACAACTAGTCTTGTGCCTTTCAACATCGTCAAAAACTCCAAAAGACCCATTCAATATTTGAAGCATGTCTTCTGGATGATTATTCTCGAATCTGCAATTGAACTCATCGCTCATTACAGCCAGCATAATGCACCATACAACGACTCAGTCACTGAGCCATTTCTGATAAATTTCTCGGACCGTTCTCCGGGCATTGGGTGCGGGCTGCTCAGGTACCAAATCTGTCAAAACGTACAGAATCTGTTCGTGCTCTAAGACTATCTTAAGCTTTCTAAGCCAATTGTTAAAGTTAGGTCCTGTCAGCTTGTCGCTATCCAATAGCGATCAGAGCAACAAATTTGTGGCCATTTCTGCATAATGAAAAATCGACTTATTAGTATATGAATTGACAAAACCTAGGACTTGAACTTTAGTCTATAGATACTCCTACTATTTTATACAAATTGATAACCTCTGCATTCAATTCGAAGAATTACTCTTAACCCTTTAGTGGGCACTAAAATCCACTTGATCGCATATGGGTCTGAGTGTGGCTCGGCCAACCCGTGTGCACCAATAGGTAGGTTCTCAACCAATTATTTCATCTAAACAATTTCTAGTGTTTATTTTGCCTCAGGCTTCTCTTCGGCAAGCGTGTGGCGCCTCCACCGAAAGTTCTGATTAGGTCCAACCATTAACATGATAGGGTTCAATGTAATCTACTAATAGATGACCAGGCCCGAGTGTGGCTCGGCCAACCCAATCACCTATAGAAGGTACACCTGACTCATCATATTATGAATGACTATTCCAATAGTTAGATAAGCACCAGGCGTGTGGCGCCTCCAATAATTATCTAGCCATTGGACCCATTATCCTCCAACTTAATGGAAGGCTATGACCTAGTTATTTCCATAGCCATTTCATTTTAGGGACCTAATAATTTTAGAGGATTTGATTCAATTGAGAAGAGAAGAGAAGAATCGGCTAATCTAGATCCTCCCACTGACTTCATCAAGTCAGGTTAATAAGAACTAGATTCAATCGATTAAGGAGCCACCTAAATCAGTCAGACTGATTTTCCTTAAAGACAAGGGTTAACTCGAATCATTAAGTGATCTAATCAAAATGTGATTGACCATGTCAGCCAGGTAAGTGAGATCGGTGGAAATGATATACCATTAACTCGATAAAGATGAATCAGTGCGAGTAGCTCCCAATTAAAAATCACCGGTCAAAACTGCCAAACTTACTTTAGACACCAACTGGCTAATCAATTTTGATTTGATTACTCAAATGACTCGGGCTCAACCTCTGAGCCTCAATCAAGTTCCATCTTGGTCTAATCAAAAATATGAAATTTGATCAACTACAACTATTGTATTTGATCTAGAGTTTTCTTGACCTAATCTAGTTACTACTTAATTAGATTTGATCAATTAATTCTAATTAGACCATGTTTGATTCTAGCCCTAGGTCTAACCCAATCTTAAAAACTTGATTTGAGCTAACCTAAATGCCCCAAGAATTATGCAATGTCATTGAATTGAGTTCACAATTCTAGATCTAGGTTTTCATCATCACTTAATTCTTAATTAAGTGTAAGTTTATAAAAATTCAGATCATTATATTATTCTTAATTACATTTAATTATAAAGTTTCAGTTCTTAAAACTTATTTTCAGATCTGAGATTTATAATTAATCATGTTTAATTCAGATTTAATTCATATGCTTTATATAACATATACATCAATATGAATTTACCTAGATCTCATGCATCACATGGAACTGATTTACAGATCTGATTAATCATGCAAAATCAGTAACTAAATCATTCATATACTCTTTAGATCTGATCTAAACATACTTATAAATCTCAGATTTAATTACAAAGATTAAAACAGATTTTAATCTACCTTTCGTTGTTCATCTTCAAGGATCAATCACAGTGGCACCCCAACACACCATAGGAGATCCTATCGAATGGGAATAGAGAGTAACGAACACTTCTTTCTCCTATGACCGGATGGCCCTGGTAATTAATCCAATTAGATTACTAAACTACTTAGATTAATACAATTGTTTTAAGCATAAACAGTTTAAACATTCAATGAACCTTGGCTCTGATAACATTGAAAGGAACCCTTGCAGGCTGTATGCATTTATTTTCAAAAAATTACAGCGAAAGCATTTAAAAATTAAACTATTTAATTTTCATGCATGTTAGAGATCAAATCTCTACAAAAAAAATAAGAACCATGATTTCAATATTTATGTAAAGCATGAAATAATGATTGTATGTCCAACATACAATTCTGAAATTTTAGCAACCCTGAAATTTCAGCAACCATGTTTAAGAACTAATCTTAACTTTAATGAGATCAAATCTCATACCTAATTTCTTGGAGATCTTAGATGACTCCTTGATCACGCTTTGCAGCTGCACATGTGTCCGGCCTCTATAGATTATCCACGCGAAGCCTAGGTAGATCGTCTTCCGCGGAAGTGCTAGCTCGCGTAGGAACACTGCAATGGCTGAAGCTTTCTCCTTCGAAATACTCAACCTTTGATTGTTATTTAAGAAGATGGAGGATGGATGTGAGGAAGAAGGAGAAGAAGGGATGGCGGCCCTCAGAAATTTTTTTCAGAATTTTTTGAAACCTCTAAATATTGGTATATATTGAACCCTAGGTGTGGGGGTCTTTTATAGCCAAAAAGACCCCCACACCTCACCCCTAATTTAGCCAATTAATTTGGCTGATAAAATCCCCAAAAAATTCTGGTGATTCGGCAGCTAAGAGAAGATAAGCATATCTTAATTTCGTGCATTTTGGATCCCTAAAAGATAGAAATTCATGCATCCAAAGTTCAGCTGCAGACCATCCTATTTCATGCATCATGCAATCCATACAAATTAGAAATTTTGTCTTAATATTTTTAGGAAGATTTGAGGTGCCATTTTTATATAAAATATAGTTCCACGCCTCCTCTCTTCTCATGCCAATTTTTGGTCAAAAAAAAGAGGATAGGCATGGAGAATTTTGGAGATAAAACAAAATGTCATTCTTCTCCAAGAAAGATAAGAATGGGTTCCTAAAATTTAGGGATTCTTCTCCTTATCCAATTCTGATTATTTGGACTCATAATCCTCATCAAATAAGGTCTTCTAATTAATTTAGATCAAGCCCAATCCAATTGGGTCAAGTTTCATCAATTGGGTCAAGCTCAATCTACTTGGGTTGAACCCAATCCAATTAGGTCAAACCCTGATGTAGCCCAAATTGAATCCTATTCAATTTGGCTCAATCTAAGCCCAATTACTCAATCAAATTAAGTTCATTAGCAATCTAATTGCTAATTAATCCTTTAATAATTTAATAATTATTTTACTGCAACTTTTACTTAGGATAATTTGTCAATCGAATTGACCAAATTATTTCTGAATGATTTTTAATCATCAATCAACTATTTGATCAACCTAGAAACTTCTATGCGTGTGACCCCATAGGTTGGAACCTAAACCGGTAGTGCAAGAACAACTTTCTATACTAATCGAATGACTATTTAGCAATGATACCCGACGTCCGGATAGGCCGAATAATTGCAAAGCAACATTCAAGAACCCTTAGACTATGATTACCGTATAATTCATCCCTATGACTCCAAATGCTCAGGACGACTTTAGAGTTTACTGTCAACATTTTAATCAGTTCATCTATAATATGTTTCAACTTTACAGATCCTGTGACTCCTCACAAGGATTATCCTTACCAAGGTTTTGCTAAATTGAACATAAGAGCATTATCTCATGTCACCAAGAGGGGTCAATTCCATCTTGACTCACACACTGACTTCGCAAGTACCTGACTGCACCCAGTAACCTTTCATCACCGAATTAGAAACTCATATAGTCCGGTACCAAATACAGTGAGTTGCTTGCTGGTCACCGTGGTGATCTCAGGTCGGAGGGATACATATACCCATATTTACTCGGAATATCTCTTGACAGCAGAGCGTTCCGGAACTGGTCACGTTCAGTGAAATGTACTACTATACTTCACCTGTGTGGCATATCAGTATCTCTACACTCCTTAGTTAAGAAGACAACCAACAATATGTCACACAATGACCTATTCTTGATAATGCCATTATCCTAGTAATAGCATGTCGTTTGGTCGCGAACTGGTTTAAGGACTCATAGACAAATCCTCCTTTATCTCTTAAAAGAGTCCTAAGGACTTCATCACATCATAAGAGTTCAAAAAGATGTACAGAATATATGCAATAAATGATGCCAAATAACTTTTTATTAATTCATTAATTCATATACAATTCAATCATCACAGGCCGACGATTGACTTTTAGGACACAATTCCTAACACAATCATCGGGCATTGTCGCTGATAAGAAGAAAGCCTAGATAGCTGTTGCGACCTCCTGCCTAACAATTTGCCAATGCCTCCTAAAGAATACTAGAGGAAAACCATTTGGCCTGGAGATCTTGTCCTCACCTAAGGACCATAGAGCTTCCTAGACCTCCACTACCGACACCAAACTGACCAAGGCTGTATTCTCACTCTCTGAAACCCTCTCCTCCGGATCTGGCAACAAACCCCCATCAGTGTCACTCCCTTGAATGGTCCACCTCGCCCAAAAGAATTGGTCCAAGGTCTGCCTGATCCACTGTTTGCGGAATTTTTGTCTCCAGAAGATCTCCTGCTGCTTGAGAAGAGAAGATATTTGAACAACCAGGCCCTAAGTTCCACCTGCTCTCCATCGGACAGACGCACCGTCACTCCTCTAGATCCTAGAGCTTGGCAATGGCCGCTTCCGCTTCCTCAACCCTTCTGAAGATGTTCCCCACTTCTATCCGGTTCCACCTAAGTAGCCGGCGTCTCATCAACTCAAGCTTGCGGGAGACTCTGTACCTGTCATCCCCCCTCACTAGCGTCCGCCAAGCTTCCAACACTATCTCCCACGACCGCGATAAGAGTGCCAGATCTGTTCAAATCGGAAAATACTACGAACCGGAATGGGGTGCGAAGTAGTCACTAGTACGGGGCAGTGGTCCGAAGCAATCGGTGCAGGTGTCATATCCAAAAGTCTGGGACCCTCTAGATCCAGTTGGTTGTGGCAAAGGCCCTGTTAATCCTCTCCCACACGCGCGCCCTGCCCAACCTGTTGTTGCACCAAGTGAACCGCGGTCCAGTAAAACTGAGGTCGGCCAATCCACTTCTCGAGATAAACTTCTGAAACTCCCTGACTTCGATCTTGTTGGTGCAATACTATAATATTCTTTATTATCATTTTATTATACCAAAAGTACTTTCTCATTTTGATTGCCAAACATATGCTAAAGCTTCACAACACTTTAGAAATATTATTATCAAACAACAAATAGCTCTTTATTAAAAATTTACTTCCAAAAGCTCTATTTTTTGAAAGCTCTACTTTTAAAAGTCTACTTTTAAAAACTCTACTATCAATAACAATTCTAAACAAGACTTTATTATTTAGCAGCAAATCTACCACAACCAAATAAACTTTCACCCAGTTGCGTATCCTACTGACATCCTTATTGGAAGCAGGATCAAAGTGGTAGTCAGGTTTATTTCAAGTGGTAGTAAATGGTAAATGCTGTTGCCGTATTAAAACATAAAGAATTAAGCAGGAAAACTGCTATTTTTATTATAATATAATAACTATCTTTTCTTTTCCATGGAAACAATATGATAACTACTTAGGAGTGAGAGAAGGTGGGTCGAAATGTACAATGACATAAAATTTTAGGAGGTAGAGGTGCAACCGGGACACATGGAACCACATCTGGTGGGAACCTAGCTAACAGGGCTCATATTTGGGTTAAGCCCCAATCAAAACTCCATGGGATTCATTCTAAGTTGCTGTAATTAATTCAAAAACTTGGATTTGTTTCGATGTTACACCATAAAGCGATGGATTTGATCTGGTCTACATCTTATTAGACTTGAAACAAATTAAAGTTATCTTAAGTTAAAGCTCAAATTGATGAGCCAAAACGACTTGGATGTGGTTTAGTTGGTGCCCCTCTCGCTGAATACAAGCACTAGAGCGCGCCCTTGACAAACACTAAATTCCTTCCCAAACAAAAATTGAATATGTTATCATCCTTATGCTAGCTTTGTAACCATATGCAATTATGCAGCCATGCATGGCGTGATCTGCCAAATGCCTTGTGAACAATCTAAATGGACACTAATGAGGCCCGAAATATGGGTAGGTAGCGTCCGTATCCATTCAGCAAGATCCAGAATCCATCTTAGTATTATTAAGGCCATGGTTTTAGACCAGAACCAACAACACAGCGCATGACCAACCAAATGGGATGGAGTCCAGGTCAAGCTTTTTACACAAACCCAGCCAAGTAAATTTGAGATTAGGTTGGGTTGGGTTTGATTGGGTCATGTTCAAGACGATCAGTAAGACAACCCTAGGAATAATAGTGTGCTAAAATTAGTCCCTGAATAGTAATATTCAAGAATATGCTATCAATTACTGACTGATAATTTGCCCCAAAGAACACCAATCTGTTCATGCTCGGAGGGTGTAAAAAATCCAAGTTGGAAACACCTTGTCCTCTCCATTTATTTATTTATTTATTTACTTGTCGTGAGAGGGAGCTCTCTCTCTTTTGTTCACACGCGGCGATACTACGTATGATTTCCACCACATCATGTTGGATTTTTACTAGTGCGTTATTATATATTTATGCTGGTTGCACAACTAAAGCATTAGGGATTAACCAAGATAGGTGCGACGATCGCAATCTCCGTATCCTCAGCGGCTTCAGCAACCCACTGGCAATTGCCACCGCCATATCCTGGATAACCACCTCCGGGATATCCAACGCCACCATAACGCCCACCTCCTGGATAGCCACCGTTGTATCCACCATTACTACCGCCGCCCGCCGCGCCGCCACTTGCCAGGATAGCCGCCGTTGTATCCACCACTACCACCACCGGGATAGCCGCCATTGTATCCACCACCGCCGGGATAGCCGCCGTTATATCCACCACCACCAGGATAACCGCCGTTGTTTCCACCACCACCACCAGGATAGCCGCCGTTGTTTCCACCACCACCACGACCAGGATTGCCGCCGTTGTTCCCACCACCACACCACCAGGATAGCCGCCGTTGTTTCCACCACCACCACGACCAGGATAGCCGCCGTTGTATCCACCACTACCAGGATTGCCGCCGTTGTTTCCACCACCACCACGACCAGGATAGCCGCCGTTGTTTCCACCACCACCACCACGACTAGGATCGCCGCCGCTATTTCCACCACCACCACGACCAGGATAGCCTCCGCTGTATCCACCACGACCAGGATAGCCTCCGCTGTATCCACCACCACCAGGATAGCCGCCGTTGTATCCACCACCACCACCAGGATAGCCGCCTTTCTTTCCGCCAGATGAGTAGCCACCTTTGTATCCGCCAGAGTTCTTCTGGTCCCCAACACCCTCTTCCTCCACGTTCTTCTCTTCTGCATGTGAAACAATAGTCTGATTAGTTACAACGAAGTAAAAACACCGTTTTAATTTTGACATCTCCCTGGCCTTCGGAACAACACATGCATGCATGGGATATGCATGCCTTGGGCAACTCGATTGGATTGCAGCGTGCATGTGATGGGCATATCGTTAGATAATGGACCAATATATATGATCTAATGACCTTGGTTTCCTAAATACATAATATTTAACAAACCATAGTCATATGATCACTTGGAGAAGAGATCTAGAGGGGAGAAGACTGAAGTCTCACGAGTTTTCTCGGTCATCTCCCTAGCTGTTGCCGCCACCAAGAGTATCAGCAGAGAGGCCAAGAGAACACCAAACGCAAAGAAAGCCTTGGAAGCCATATCTTTCCTTCTGCTCGATCGACAACTATGAGAAATTTGAAAGGAGTAAGATGAGAAAAATCGTGTCCCTGGTGCTCCTTTTATAGCTAGGTTCGTAAGGTCATCAGCTGGGGTCATTTATTGGAAGACCGTGATCTCTGATCGTTTGGGGCAGTTGGATGTTAGTGATGATTCGGCTGCCAGCTGGTTGATAGGGTTTGGCAGTCGACTCTTTTTACAATTTTTGTGTCAAGAATGAACCTAATGGTCAATTACAGACGGTTGAGTATTTTCCATGCTACAAAGGCCTTTTCCTATCTCACACCAAAAGCGCTTTTTTTTTCTTTTCTTTTTTTTTCTTTACTTTTCTTCAAAGCGTAAGTACTGTAGATAAATGCATGGCAACAAGAAGTAGTTGATGAGAAAGGGACATCTGAGGCCTAGCTTCTAGCTTGCACATGTGGTCCGCATTAAATTGCGTGCTCGTTCTCTCCACCCGTGTGAAACAATTTTATCCTTCAATGTGAGTCACACTAGCTTAATTTCTTGGTGGAGAAAGTGTTAATTCACGGAAGATATAAATGCACCTCTGGAGCTCATCGCTTCAATTGATTTCGGGAAATTGGTGACTTTTTCAGAAAAAGATGGTAAAATCAAAGTATCAAATTATAATGATTGGTTAGCTATATACATGCGATGCGATGCAGGGAGACTGAAGCAATTACTGTGTTTTGTAAAAATAAATAGCAAATAGCTCCTAATAAAATTTTACCTCTTAAAGCTCTATTTTCTGAAAGCTCTATTTTTAAAAGCTCTAAAACCAACAGCAATTCTAAATAGAACTTTAGTATTTTTAGCACCAAATCTACCACTTCATCAAATAAACCTTCACCCAGTTGCTTATCCTACTGCCATCCTTATTAGATGCAGGAGCCAAGTGGTAGTCAGGTTTATTTCGAGAGGCAGTAAATGGTAAATGCTGTTGTGGTATTAAAACATCAAGAATTAAGCAGGAAAACTACTTCTTTTTATTAAAACCATCTTTTATTTTTCCTTGGAAACAGTATGATAACCACTTAGCTAGGGGTGAGAGAAGGTAGGTTGAAATGTACAATGACATAAAATTTTAGGAGGTAGAGGTGCAACCAGGCCACATGGACCCACATCTGGTGGGAACCTAGCTAACATGGCTCATATTTGGGTTAAGCGCAAATCAAACTCCATTGGATTCATTCTAAGTTGTTGTAATTAATTCAAAAACTTGAATCTAGCTTAAAAACTTGGATTTGTTCCGATGTTACACCATCAGGCGATGGATTTGATCTGGTCTATGTCTTAGACTTGAAGCAAATTAAAGTTATCTAAGTTAAGCTCAAATTGATTGAGCTTCAATACATGCACTAGAGCACGCCCTTGACAAAATACACTAAATTCCTCCCCAAACAAAAACTGAATATGTTATCATCCTTATGCTAGCTTGAAACCATATGCAATTACGTAGCCATGCATGGTGTGATATGCCAAATGCCTTGTGAACAATCTACATGGACACTAATGAGGCCTGAAATATGGGTAGGTAGAGTCCGTATCCATCTCAGCTAGATCTAGAATCCATCTCAGTATTATTAAGGCCATGGTTTTAGACCAGAACCAACAACACAGCCCATGACCAACCATATGCATGGAGTCCAGGTCAAGCTTTTACACAAACCCAGCCAAGTACATTTGAGATTAGGTTGGGTTGGGTTCGATTGGATCATGTTCAAGACGATCAGCCTAGGAATAATAATTTGCTAAAATTAGTCCTGAATAGTAATATTCAAGAATATGCTATCAATTTACTGACTGATAATTTGCACCAAAGAACACTGTTGCTGGAATTTGGACCCGAGGGCGACCACTGGGCCGGGAAAGAGGAGCTCCGGTGGGAATCGGCGAGCGGCGGTCCGGCGGAGCGCGACGTCCTCCGGGAGACCTGCAAGAAGCCGGTGGCCGGAGTTCCTGGTGCCGGCCCTCCGATGCTTAAGTCAGAGGGGGCAAGTGTAAAAATCGAGGAGTAGTAGTCAATATCCAGAGTTTTTTTCCCTCCCCCCTAAAATGGAGAAGTTCCCTTTTTATAGAGGAGGGCTGGGTCACCTGTGATGTGACGGGGCAAACAGTCTATCGTATGATTGGACATGTAGTGAAAATTAATGCTCGATCGTGTGAATCAATGCTGTTACTGTAGGAGATTAGGCCGACGTTCTCAAGTCATCGTGAAGTCATGCCATCATTTGTAGCCACGCAGGTTTGCCGTAAGGGGCTTGGTGTCCGTAGACAGCGAAGGCCATACGCTTTAATTGTTGAGTAGGCTGAGTGCCTGCAGGGGCCATGCGCTTTGATTGCTGAGTAAACTGGATACCTGTAGGAGTCTTACGCATTGATTGTTGACGAAGGCAAGGCGTAGCTTTTTCGGTCGCGCTGCGGGGGGATGTGACCACAGCGGCGCAGGTCGGGCGTCTTTAGGTTGGTAGAGCTGCTCGAATGCTTCCAGGCCGGAGGAGGTCTGCTCGGCCAGCTCCAGGTCGGAGGAGGTCTGCTCGGCCGGCTCTAGGTCGAAGGAGGTCTGCTCGGTCGTTCGTGCAAAGCGTGGCGACTTACATTTTTCCCCCAACACTACCTCCCGACTTTCGAGCTCGAGCTGCTCGCAGACTCAAGCGCGGAAAGTAGTTTTGGCTGTATTAATGTGGATTAGGGGGATTTTGAATTATTGCGCACTTCAAAGTGTTTTTAATGGCGGCGTCTCCTTTTTTGGAAACGTCTCATCGGGGGTTACCTTTTCATTTTTCGGAGCATCCTCGCATCGTGGGCTCATGATGGGGCCACACGATCCGACGAGGCGCTTCCATATTTGAAGCGTCAGCTCGAATTGAATGCGGCGCTTTAATTTTCAGGGTTGACACGTGTCACGATCCGGTCGGGGAGCAGTGCTCTGCATCACAGATCTGGGCCATCAGAGGGATTCATATATAAATCCCTACTTGGCCGTCTCTGATTTCTTTTCCATTGTCTTACCTCCATCTTCTTCCCATCTCCTTCCCAAAGCGGCCGATCCTCCATTACCTCCGGCAAACCCTCAGAGGTGTCCCTCCCCTCGCCTGCTCGACATCTTTCTTCTCCCCTCTCTCTTTTTCTTTTCCTAATGGGTCTTGGTCCAGACAAAATAGTGTCTTCGATGAGTGAGGAGGAGGAGGTGGAGATAGCCGAGGAGTGGTTCTTCCTCGGCGAGGGTTCCGCTTGGAGCCCGCTGGCTTGAGGGATCGGGTGACGAACCCCCTGGGTCAGATCGGAGTGTATTTGGAAGCACTCTGGGCCGGCCTACGGTTTCCCCTCCATGGCTATTTAAGCCATTCCCAAAGAGAAATAGCCGTTAGACACATCTTTCTAGCCGTTCTGTATATTCTGCACATCCTGACAATGTTTCCGTTGGGATCGGAGTCGACTCGTGCGATCTGGAGTCGACTCGACTGTTGCAGGAGTCGACTCATGCTTTTCAGGAGACGGCTCGGCAACTGTTCCGGATTTGAATTAAAGTGCTGTCTTGACTTGGAGTCGACTCGACTGAACCTGGAGTCGACTCCCCAATGTCTGGAGCTGACCCGGCACTTTTGGGAGACGACTTGTTCCAAGGATTCCAGAGATGTTTCTTTCACGTTTGCTCACTCGAGTCGACTCGGATATTCTGGGAATCGACTCGGCACTCAGAGCCCGAATTTTCGATCTTCTGTCTTTTGACTTGTGCTGTCTCGGAGTCGACTCGAACTGTCTCGGAGTCGACTCGGCTCTCAGAGACGAAAATATAGTCTACTGTATTTGGGGTTGCGCTGCCTTGGAGTCGACTCGGACTTTGCGGGAGTCGACTCGGCTCTCAGTGTCCGAAATTGGCTCTCTGACTTTTTGCCTTGCATTTCTCTGGGAGTCGACTCTTGCTTCCTTAGGAGTCGACCTGCCAACCATCGGAGTCGACTCGAGTTCTTCGGGAGTCGACTCGTCTCTCAGAGTCCAAAATAGCTTCTCTGTCTATTTGTCTGTTACTCCCTGGAGTCGACTCGTACTACGCTGGAGTCGACTCGGCAAGCATCGAAGTCGACTCGAATTCTTCAGGAGTCGACTCGTTGACATGTTCTGAGATGATTCTTTCTGTCCAGCGTCTGTTCTCAGTCGGAGTCGACTCGTAATATGCAGGAGTCGACTCGAGCTTGTGCCAGTGCTTCTGATATGCTTGGAGTCGACTCGTAATCTCCCGGAGTCGACTCGAGACTCAGACTTTGGTTCAAATTGAATTCCTTACTTATCCAAAGTGTATTGAAACAAATCTAGAGACACTTAACCATAAATTTACAAGTATTTGACTGAAATACTAGATTGAATTCATTAGTATAACATAAGATATACTCAAATGCTTTGAGCTCATCAAAATCAAATAGGGTTATAATCAATCACTCCACACTTTCGCTTTTTCCAAATCTCTCATTGACTTGCAGCCCTGCAACGAATTGCAAATGTTAAAAGGACTACCGCGTATCCAATACCCAAGTCGAATTATCACATATTGAGAAATTACAAGGTGTTATCGTATAAGTACCTTGATTACCAACTATTGCATCTTTCTCTTAGGCCTGTTTGGGTCAAGGGAGGCAATGTACTGAGGATAGTTCCTCTTCCAATGCCCTTGCTTCTTACAGTAGAAGCACCTGCCTTGCTTTGGTCAGTCTTCTTCTTCTTAGTCTGTTGCCCAGTAGATACAACCCAAGAGGGGGGGTGAATTGGGTCTTTCAAAACTTTTATGCTACTTCTAAAACTTTTTGATTAACTATGCTAAGTTGTATAGATGCACAGTGAAAGTTAAACTTAGCAAGGGTTTGATGTATAGACTTCGACTTGATTAAATATGCTTGCAACTAAAGGATGTGCGGATAAGAATAAGCAAGCAATTTATCTAAGTAAGTAAGTGTGTTAGTTAGACAATAACTAGAGGCATTACAAACACAAAGGACATATAGTGGTTCGGTGCACCCCAGCACCTACATCCACTCCCCAAGACCTCTTGGGAATTTCACTATAATCCTACCGATTACAGCCGGTTGTTTTACAAGCTCACAACCCAACTTGTTGTTTTACGAGCGCACAACGAACTCAGTCGGTTTTTTCAGCTCACCGACTAGAACCACTCCGATTGTTTCCCGGGATCACAATCGAACCCTACTCGTTGGTTTTACCCTCGGCTCACCAACAAACCTAACACAGTTGGTTTTCCCTTTGGCTCACCAACAAACCTTACACAGTTGGTTTTCCCTTTGGCTCACCAACAAACCTTAACCCCTTGATTCAATCCCTTGATTGAATCAAGTTACAAGATATTAAAACAAAGTATAAAACAAAACAAAGCTCTTAAACAAGCAAATATGACAATATAAACAAATAGAGTAAAGAGAAGCCCTCAAACGAGTTTTGAAGATGAAGGAGCTTGGCTTCTTCTTTACTTGACCCTCTTCTGATTTGGCACGAAGTAGAGGATCACCGAGGCAGCACACGGATGGAGAGAAAGCTTTGGGATTCACTTAGATGCTCTTCTTCTCTCTATTTTACTTTGAATGGCCCTTTTGTGCTTATGGAAGATTTTCTTGTAATCTCTTTGGAATCTCTTTCCTAAATGATCTCTCCACTTCCATACCCTCTCCCCTAGCTCTCCTCTAGCCGTTAGAGACAAAAATAGAGCCGTTGGACACAGTCTGCACTTCCTGACAATATTACCGTGGGATCGGAGTCGACTCGCGCGATCAGGAGTCGACTCGCCTGTTGCAGGAGTCGACTCGTGTTTACTGGAGACGACTCGGCCACTGTTCCAAATTTGAATTAATGTGCTTGCTTTGTCCTAGAGTCGACTCGGACCAAACTGGAGTCGACTCGCCAATAGCTGGAGACGACTCAGGCGCTTAGGGGTCGGCTCATTCTCAGGAATCCAGAGGACATATTTCTGATTTTCTTCCTCGAGTCGACTCGGATTCTCTTGGAGTCGACTCGGCTCTCAGAGCCCGAAAACTGATCCTCTGTATTTTGGGGTCGCGCTGCCTTGGAGTCGACTCGAACTGTCTTGGAGTCGACTCGCCTCTCAGAGACGAAAATACCGTCTTCTGTCTTTGGGGTTGCGCTGTCTTGGAGTCGACTCAGACTTTGCGGGAGTCGACTCGGATCTCAGAGGCAGTAACTTGGTTTCTGTCTGTTGATGGTCGCGGAGTCTCGGAGTCGACTCGTGCAATGCGGGAGTCGACTCGAATCTCAGAGTCCCAAAAATGCTCTCTGACTTTTTCCTTGTGTTCCGCTGAGAGTCGACTCATGCTTTCTTTGGAGTCGACCTGCCAACCATCGGAGTCGACTCGCGTTCCACTGGAGTCGACTCGAATCTCAGACCCGAAAACTGCTCTCTGACTTTTCTGCCTGTGACTCCTAGGAGTCGACTCAAACTTCTCCGGAGTCGACTCGATAAACATTGGAGTCGACTCGAAATCCTCAGGAGTCGACTCGAAGACTATTCTTTTGAATTTTTCCTTTGATTTTACTCTTCCAAATTGAATCCTTTGAACTTTAAGCTTGGGCCAATAAATTGTAGCTTTCTTCCAACTTGAGAGCTTTGGAGGCCTTCTTCCAACTTGCTATGTTCCTTGCAAAATAAATATCTTTCTCCTTGCAACATAAACATTAGTATTTATACTTCAAGGTTTTGTGATCATCAAAATCAATCTATGAATCAATCTTTGGGTCATCAATCTCCTCCTTTTTGATGATGACAAAACTTGGAGTATATGCATAAAAGATATTATTTTCTAGAAGTAATACATAGCTGAGTTGCATGAAGTAGAAGACATGTATATTTAAAACATACTTCATGATAATGCTTTTAGATTTAATCAGCTTAACATAATCAACATATTTCAATTTCAGCTTTGTAATACAATTCAAAAACACAACGCATTATGAGCATATACTTAAAGATTTCTCCCCTTTTTGACAACATCAAAAAGATAGTGAAACATTAAGCACAAAGATCAGTGCTCATATATTTCTTTCCTTATTGTACTCTGATTTGCAAGTCAAATTATTGCAAGGATATGAATCATATAACTCAAGGCAATAATATTAGAATCAGATTAATGAGCATAGATCAGAGCCAATTAAGATAATTTCAGAGCAGAACACATCGAATGTGATACCACAGATAGTTTTCTAAGCAAGTGTAGGTGGAATCTTTCTTAGGTTAATACAAGAAGTACCACAATTGATATTCAAGGAAGCACATGAGTGGAAATCTAACCTCTCTTTAATAATAAGTATGAAAGCTTGTTCATTTAAGATCTTTTGCCCAATCTATTAAGTATTTTATCAACATGAGAGCAATTTAATTAATTTTCAGAGTATAAGATCAAAACTCATATACTTGAAAAACATATCATCATGTTGGATCATTAATTCTTAATGACTTCAAATTTCTTTAATGATAATAAGAGCATTGGGGCACAAATACCAAAATATGGATTCATGCAATTTTGATATATCTTAGAGCTCTCTTAAAGACTTTCTTTTATTCCTTTAGAGAATAAGCACAATTTGATACATAAAAAAATGAATTGGCACAAAATAGAAGTTCTAAAGAGCAAGCCAATTAAAACTCATTAGTGAGGTTCAAAATAGATTTTCTAAGAGATACTCAAGAAAATTTAATACATTGTTCTCCCCCTGTTTTATTAAATTAGAGGCTCTTAAGATTTGTAATTTGGTTCATGAGTGATGCATAAGATATACTAACCAAATAACACGCCTCAAGGTGTATCATAAAGATTTTCAGATTTAAATTTCAGATGATACATATTGGAGAGTATTAGGATCACTTTTCATTTAGTATTCTTTTCCTCTCCTATAGATTCATGTAATTAAGTTCCATAAGACCTCTCCTTCTAAAATTTTCTTTCTCCCCCTCAATTGATCATTCCATTTAAGAGTTTAGAATCCTAAGATAATGTTCAACAAAATTGTCAATCTCAAAAATATATTTTCTATAAGTTTCAGCTTATTTTCATAAGACTCAAGGTATGAGATAAGACAATCTTTATAGAACTCTTCTCAAGGTATAGACTTATAATTAAAGCAAGTATTGCAATATAAGGAGGTTCATCAAAATCAATCCATAAAAAATCAAGGTATGCTTCAAATTAAAGTAACTTTAGGATAAGAATCTAAAGCCCCCTCAAAAGATGCATACTTCTTTAATCATTCTTTTCTATTGTTGAATTTCAGATTTTAATGATAATCGTGAATAAAACTGAAATTCTATGATATTGAGAATGTAGAGTAATATAGCATTATTCAAAATTTGTGGCAATTACTCTTTCTAATCCTTCAAGAACAAGTTATGCTTTCTCTTAATCTTAGAGAAAATGTATAGAAATATTAATCAGAAAATGATTCATTTTAAGCTCAGTTTCTTTCAACCCCATTCACATTTTCTTTCTTTTAGAATCATTTGAGTGAGCTGAAATATTTCTAGCTTTAAAATCATTCACTCTATATATATTCTGATGGAAGTCTTTAAGAATGTAGGAGAGAAAAACATATAGATGATCATTGAGGTATATATATTTATAGATATCTATTTCTTAATCATAGTTTTTCAGCAATATATACATGAAATACAATAAATCTTTTTAATATCAAAATAAAATCATATATTTAGAAATTTTTGTTTGCAATCAAGATCATCGAAAGACACATCATTTGGACTAATATTGGTACACTCTAAAGATAAGTAATGATATGTTTCGGATGCGTATCGGAGCAATCAACCAAGGCATCAAGATTTTAAGTAAATTAATTCTGTTTTTCTTACATTAAGATTTTATTTAGCAATCATATTGAGTTTAAGCTTTTATATAAAATCAGATTCAAAAGATTTTCAATAGAGACTTTCAAAGTCATAATTTGAGATATGTATCTTCCACATTGTAGCTCATCTTAAATCATTATGATTGAAGACACATATTTCAATAACATTAGAGCACTTTCAGAAACTTTGTATTTAATATTGAGTTTTGGTACGAATTAGAACATTATATACCAAATTTAGGCAAGTTGAAGGATAGAACAAAATCAATTTATTTTCCTAAATAGAGATATCCTTCTCTTCTCCTTTTTACAAATTTATTCAACTTTCAGATTTTAGAGATGATTGTGAACGACAAATCTGAAATTTCTTTTCAATAATAAGATAAAATAACTTCATATAGTATTTCAAACATTCAATCAGATTATCCAATCATGGAACATTACAAAATATTGAGAATCCATAATTCAGAATATCATGCCATATGCAAAATATATCATGTGTTAAGTCATGCATTAAAATATTAAGAAAAGCATGTCAAGGATCAAAATCAATTCTTTTCAAATAAACTCCCCTATTTAAATATAATCTTGCACTGATTTCATCCTTAAAGTGTGTTTTCAAGTGATTAAAAATTTGACTTGATTCTTCTTATATACTTTCTTTTCTTTTTTTTTTTTACTTTCTTATGCTCTATACTCTATTTGCTCCCTATCCGGTGGAGTTGGGAAGGGGCACGAGGTACTACCACTAGCCTCCCTCTTGTGCCGTCCCTAATATGCCCTACACCGAATAGTTGGGTCAAATAGTGCCGGGTACTACCACTAGCCTCCCCATTGGCACCATCCCTATGATGAGCAATATAGAAAGGTTAAAATTTACTTTAAACTCTCCCTGTTTAAGTGTAATTAATTATAGATTTTATCCCTTCCAAATGTGCCGAATATATTATGCTTGTTTTGCTTTTCCTTAAGATTGAAGTACTTGCCTTTGCTCAGATTTTTCATCTCTTGAACAATGTCCATTTTCTTTTCTTTATCTCTCTCTTTTTTCATTCTCAAGTAATTTACATGAAAGAGTAGAATAAAGAGATAATCTTATGTATCATATAGATGTATATTATGCAAACAACATTTTCATTGTGCTCAAGGATTCATAACTTCTCACAAGTTATTTTACATCAAAATTTTAAGCATATACTTGTGTATTTCATGGTTATGACATAGGCAAAGATATATTTTAGTTTGGGCAAACCATGAAATAATTTCTAAAAGTATAAGTCAGTCAATACACATATAGACATGATATCAAAAATTAATAATTAAAGAATTTAATCATGCCATAATAAGATTTAAGTTATTGACTTTGCTCAATTAATTTGTGAGAAAGGTATCTAAAATTACCTATTCATTATATGTTCTTCAAGCCAAACTAGATTTCTTATGTGTGAACTTTTGGCTGAAGAAGATCCTCTCTCTTGTTTGCATGTGAATGTTTAGTGTATCTTCATGAAGATATCCTTCAAGTTGAAATTCTCATTTTTCTTTCTTGAAGGAAGGTCATTAGTTTCTTTAAGATACAAAGCATTCATCCAACATATATATTTTTTTAACTAGATGACTCAATATAAGATATGACAATAGTTGCATGTTGAGTCACTTTACTCAAGAGATTCCCTAAATATAAGCAAGCACATATCACTTGAACTAAAGAGATAGATTCATTAACCAAGATAGTTCAAGGACAAGCATGTGAGGCAATAGACAGATTTATCAAGGTCAAATCAATTTAGTTTAGATTCTATTTGCTTAAGATAATTATCAATAAGATGTGTTAACTAAGTTTTAATCAACTTATCTTAAACGTTTGTTTCTATCAAAATTCAGATTATGACTTATTTGTTATCAATAAAATATGATTCATTAAAGTTAGATTGAAGTCTTGCACAAGGTCACATAATGAGCATACAATCTGGTCTACTAGCTGTATGATAAAATAATTATTCTATCATGCTTCAATACAGCTTTAAACAATAGATCTACTTTGCTCATCCTTTTCAAATTCTACAAGATGGGGTCATAGATACCTTCTTCATGCCAATCTTCTATAAGAGTTTTCTTGTGGACTAATTGGTCAATGAAGATCCCCTTTCCTGTTTGTCTTAATTTGGAGTTTGAGAGAAGATGTTAATTCATTCATCATACATATTTCAAACTCACCTTGAGCTTAGTAAAAATATAAATCTTCATTAGTAGAACCCAAAAATAATGTCACAGATTCTTCCTTTTGATGCATAGATTTATCACTATTACTTCTATCAAAAAGGTTTTAAGCTTTTATATCATGCTTTTGATGCTTGTTCAAATCATATATGCTTTATCATATTTGTAATGAGTGTTTTCAAATATGGTGGTTATTTAACATATATAAAGTAAGCACATAGGAGTCCATTCTACACACTCATTTGATAGGATATAAGCTATAAAGCAACAAATGATAAGGTGATTTTACTTCTAATCATGCAAGAATCTTATCAAGATCTATTTCATCTTTTCTTGATTTAGTCTTTTAGTAGTCATCATTAAGTGTATATCTGAAAAATCCAATTTGGTTCTAATTAACAAGTTTTTCAGATTGTTATATGTAAAAGATTAACCATATAATTTGATTTTAGTATTTGATAATAAATCATTAGTCTCATAAAGAATAAAATGAATTGATACTTCTACAACTAATTTTTCATGAATGTTCTATATGCATTGCTTGATGAATGATATCCAAGGATAGACATATCTCTATCAGATTTGGCATTATTTTCAAGAAACATATCAAGCATAACATGTACGACTGAAAAATATGAAGATATGCAATAGTTCGTTTTCATTTTTCAGAAGATCAAAAAGTTTTCATCAAAATAGATCTAATAGAATCATATGTATGACAAGCAGTGATGATAGCTTTTAAAAATTATTTAAGTAGATGACTATCATACAACATTGCCTTTTTCATTTCTTCAAAATTCTATTAATCCTATTTTACTTATGTGTCCTTGGTGCTGAAATAATTGAATTTAATATTATTTTCTGTGCACAACTTAATATAAAATTGGTTTTCAAACTATGCCATGATCTTCATAGTTTGCAAACCTTTTCATTTGACGCTTTTTGTGAGTTTGTGCCAATGCAGAAAATATTTCATTTAGTCCAAGAACAAGTAATGTAAGCTTTTGAAAACTTAGATGGAAACAACATCTTTAGATTTAGAAATGATTTTGTTTGTTTCCTTAGTTAGCATGCATAGCAAACTTTGACCTTTAAGAAGATAATCTAAGTAAGCCTATGGCAAGGTCTTTTGAGATTAAGTACATACTAGCATGAGTTGATTTTGTATGCCAAGATGGTTTCTTTAATCTTGGTATTCATAGTGCATATATTCAAAAGCATACCAAGTACACATTATCATATTATGATCAATAAAAATAATGCCATGGATAAAAATTCTAATCAAGCATATAGAGTTCATAGATTATTTTAATAAATTAATCATTTAGCAACTTATCCAATAGTGAGTAAAGTATACTAAAAAATGAAGTGATTTGAATATATTTCCAAAAGTATTCTTATATCACAAAAATGATTAATACATCAATTTATTTTAATCAATATAAAGTAATTTCAATACGAGAAGATGCAATAATACTTATATCATTATTTCTTTTATTTAAATCATTCTTTTAATTACATTTTAAATTCAATTCTTTAACACATGTCTAGAGCACCCATTGTTTAGATAACATCTTTCATTAGAACCTTGGATAGCTAGACATGCTTGCTGAAAGAATAATCATATTTTCAACTTAGGAACCCAAGCTCTTTTGGGTCCTTGTAGGTTAGCTATAATTGTTCCTTTTGGAACCCATATTTTCTTAATAGCTATTTTGTCCATGAATTTACAGATTTTAGGATTACAAGGGATGTATTTCTGTATCCTCTTGTTGAATTTAACAAACTTAGATCGAACATGAGTAGTAGGAAAACTTTTTTTTCTTTTTCCCTTTTTGGTTCATCAAATTTGTAATGTATAGATTTAGGAACAACAGAAGAGATTTTACTTAGCTTTTGTTTATGTATTATAAGAATCTGTTTTAGAGTAATTAAAAACTGTTTTAACAAACATATTCTTAAAAGATTTTTGGGTGTACCAAGGTTGATATCCTAATGTAACTTTATCAAATTCAGCTCTTGATTATTTATCATTAGGTTCAATTTTTCAGAGCTGAGGGTAAATCTTTCAACAACAGGTTTTAATCTGTCAACTTCTTTAGTTAATCTTCTGTTATCTTCTGAAAGTAACTCATTGTTTTTCTTAAGTTTATCATGACTTTCAGTGAGAAGTTGATCTCTTTGATTTAGTTCTTGATTTTCTTTAATTAAGATTTCAGTTTTACTAGTTAGTTTCAGTTTTTCATCTATTAGAATTTGATTTTCTTTTGAAATTTTCAGATTTAGTTCTTAAGATTTTTATTCTTTACAGCTAATTTTCTACATTCACTATACAAATCGTGAAAAGCATTTAATAATTCATCATAAGAGAATTCGTCTTGAAAATCATTTGAGGTAAAAGTAGATTCAGATTTTACCTTGTCTTCCTGTGCCATAAAGCACAAGTCCGTTACCTCTTGTAGTTTCTTGGAGCTAATATCATCATTGTTGCTCCTAACTTTTTTTTCTGGCTTGACTCTTTCTTGGTCAAGGCTTTCTTCCTTTTTATCTCTTTCTTCCTTTCTTCTTGCTTCCTCTTTTTCTTTGTCTTTAGGAAGCTGATTTGCCTCGGAGTCGACTCGGACCTTATTGGAGTCGACTCGGTTATCTTGAGGGTCGACTCTGAAATACTTAGAGTCGACTCGACTGAGGTGGGAGATTCAACACCTTTTTCTGCATTCTCATTTTAGAATGTAATTGAAGCACATGAGAGCTAATCTGAGATTTATCATAAATATTTTCTAAAGTATCCCAGATCTCCTTAGCAGATAAGCATGCAGAAATTTCATTAAACTTTGTTTCTTGAATAGCACAATATAATATGTTCATAGCATCAGCATTCAATTGTGCTAAGTCCTTTTCATTAAAAGTTTGAGAGAGTATGTGAAGATCATTTATTATGATTTTCCATAAGTAATAGTTTTGTGATTGAATAAAGATGCGCATGCGTATTTTCCAATGTGTATAGTTTATGCCATTAAATAGTGGAGGTGTATTAATTGATTGTCCTTCTCCTAGAAAACTATCTATTTGAGTTGTCATGATCTTTGGCTCTTGATCGTGAGATCAATGATTAAACTTAGAGCACCTGCTCTGATACCACTTGTTGCCCAGTAGATACAACCCAAGAGGGGGGGTGAATTGGGTCTTTCAAAACTTTTATGCTACTTCTAAAACTTTTTGATTAACTATGCTAAGTTGTATAGATGCACAGTGAAAGTTAAACTTAGCAAGGGTTTGATGTATAGACTTCGACTTGATTAAATATGCTTGCAACTAAAGGATGTGCGGATAAGAATTAAGCAAGCAATTTATCTAAGTAAGTAAGTGTGTTAGTTAGACAATAACTAGAGGCATTACAAACACAAAGGACATATAGTGGTTCGGTGCACCCCAGCACCTACATCCACTCCCCAAGACCTCTTGGAAATTTCACTATAATCCTACCGATTACAGCCGGTTGTTTTACAAGCTCACAACCCAACTTGTTGTTTTACGAGCGCACAACGAACTCAGTCGGTTTTCCCAGGCTCACCGACTAGAACCACTCCGATTGTTTTCCCGGGATCACAATCGAACCCTACTCGTTGGTTTTACCCTCGGCTCACCAACAAACCTAACACAGTTGGTTTTTCCTTTGGCTCACCAACAAACCTTACACAGTTGGTTTTCCCTTTGGCTCACCAACAAACCTTAACCCCTTGATTCAATCCCTTGATTGAATCAAGTTACAAGATATTAAATAAAGTATAAAACAAAACAAAGCTTCTTAAACAAGCAAAATATGACA
>NW_024069792.1:0-28962 GCF_009389715.1 Phoenix dactylifera
GTTGTTGTTTGATCCACATGATTTGAGCACAACAACTCCCGGCAGCAATATATTCAGCTTCAGCAGTAGATAATGCAACCGAGTTTTGTTTCTTGCTAAACCATGAGATTAAATTTTCTCCTAAGAATTGACATGACCCGCTGGTGCTTTTTCTATCAAGTTTACAACCAGCAAAGTCTGAATCTGTGTATCCTATTAAGTTCAGCCTAGATTCTTTAGAATACCATAAACCTATATTTTTTGTTCCTATTAGGTATTTAAAGATTCTCTTTGATGACCCAAAGATTGATTCATAGATTGATTTTGATGATCACAAAACCTTGAAGTATAGATACTAATGTTTATGTTGCAAGGAGAAAGATATTTATTTTGCAAGGAACATAGCAAGTTGGAAGAACACAAGAAGGCCTCCAAAAGCTCTCAAGAAAAGTTAGAAGAAAGCTACAATTCATTGGCCCAAGTTTAAAGTTCAAAAGGTTCAAATTGGAGGAGTAAAATCAAAGGAAAAATTCGAAAGAATAGTCTTCGAGTCGACTCCTGAGGAATTCGAGTCGACTCCAATGTTTACCGAGTCGACTCCGGGGAAGTATGAGTCGACTCCTAGGAGTCACAGGCAAAAAGTCAGAGAGCAGTTTTCGGGTCTGAAATTCGAGTCGACTCCAGTGGAACGCGAGTCGACTCCGATGGTTGGCAGGTCGACTCCAAAGAAAGCAAGAGTCGACTCTCAGCGGTACATAAAGAAAAAGTCAGAGAGCATTTCATGGACTCTGAGATTCGAGTCGACTCCCGCAATACACGAGTCGACTCCGAGACTGCGCGACCATCAACAGACAGAAGATCAAGTTACTGCCTCTGAGATTTGAGTCGACTCCCAGACAGCTCGAGTCGACTCCACGATAGCTTCACGTCAAAAGGCAGAAGACCAACTTTCAGAAACTGAGAGCCGAGTCGACTCCGAGGAAGTTCGAGTCGACTCCAAGACTGGATGAGCCAAAAGACAGAGGATCGGGAGTTCGGGCTCTGAGATTCGAGTCGACTCCCAGGACAGTCGAGTCGACTCGAGTGGATCAAATTCAAAATTGGATCCACGGACTTCAGTGGATGAGCCGACTCCGAAATTGCCAAGTCAGCTCCAGAAGTTGGCGAGTCGACTCCAGGTTAAGACGAGTCGACTCCCAGTCAAGGCATGCACTTTAATTCAAATTTGGAACAGTGGCCGAGTCGTCTCCAGTAAAGCACGAGCCGACTCCTGCAACAGGCGAGTCGACTCCTGATCGCGCGAGTCGACTCCAATCCCAACGGTAATATTGTCAGGAAGTGCAGACTGTGTCCAACGGCTCTATTTTTGTCTCTAACGGCTAATTCTTGTTTCCACGCCATCTAAAGCTATAAAAACAAGAAGAGAGCTAGGGGAGAACGGATGGAAGTGGGAGAAAACATTTAGGAAAGAGATTACAAGGAAAATCTCCCATAAGCACAAAAAGGGCCATCCAAAGAGAAATAGAGAGAAGAAGAGCTTCCAAGTGAATCCCAAAGCTTCCTCTCCATCAGTGTGCTGCCTCGGTGATCCTCTACTTCGTGCCAAATCAGAAGAGGGTCAAGTAAAGAAGAAGTCGAGCTCCTCCATCTTCAAAACTCGTTTGAGGGCTTCTCTTTACTCTGTTTGTTTATATTGTTATATTTGCTTGTTTAAGAAGCTTTGATTTGTTTTAAACTTTGTTTTATTATCTTGTAACTTGATTCAATCAAGGGATTGAATCAAGGGGTTAAAGGTTTGTTGGTGAGCCAAAGGGAAAACCAACGGTGTAAGGTTTGTTGGTGAGCCAAAGGGAAAACCAACGGGGTTTAGGTTTGTTGGTGAGCCGAGGGTAAAACCAACGTGTAAGGGTTCGATTGTGATCCCGGGAAAACAATCGGGGGTGGTTCTAGTCGGTGAGCCTGGGAAAACCGACCGAGTTCGTTGTTATCTCGCAAAACAACAAGTTGGGTTGTGAGCTTGTAAAACAACCGACTGTAATCTGTAGGATTATAGTGAAATTCCCAAGAAGTCTTGGGGAGTGGATGTAGGTGCTGGGGTGCACCGAACCACTATATGTTTGCTGTGTTTGTAATGCTTTTTGTCATTATCTAACTCACACACTTACTCACTTAGATAAATTGCTTGCTTAACTATTATCCGCGAATTCTTTAGTTGCAAGCATACTCAATCAAGTCACATTCTATACATCAAACTGTCGCTAAGTTTAACTTTCACTGCGCATATATACAACTTAGCATAATTAATCAAAAAGTGCTAGAAGTAGCTTAAAAGTTTTAAAAGACCCAATTCACCCCCCCTCTTGGGTTGTATCTACTGGGCAACAAGTGGTATCAGAGCAGGTGCTCAAATATTATTTGTAGTCTTAACCGACTAGAGCCAAAGATCATGACAACTCAAATAGATAGTTTTCTAGGAGAAGGACAATCAATTGATACACCACCACTATTTAATGGCATAAACTATACACATTGGAAAATACGCATGCGCATCTTTATTCAATCACAAAACTATTATTTATGGAAAATCATAATAAATGATCTTCACACACTCTCTCAAACTTTTAATGAAAAGGATTTAGCACAATTGAATGCTGATGCCATGAACCTTTTATATTGTGCATTAGATAGGAATGAGTTTAATTGCATATCTTCTTGCATGACTGCTAAAGAAATATGGAATATGCTTGAAGACAAATATGAATGCACTAACAAATCTGAAACATCATGTGTAGAAGGAGAGCAGTATCATATTGAAAATCCATGCTTGGTGGCACAAGAGGTACATGCTGAAACTGAAAGAAATTTTACATTTGATGAACTCCATGATGCCTTTTCTGATTTGTATTTAGAATATAAGAAACTTATTTGTAAAAACAAAAACTTGAAGATTGAAAATCAAATTCTAATAGATGAAAAACTGAAACTAACCAGTAAAACTGAAATCTTAATTAAAGAAAATCAAGAACTAAATCAAAGAGATCAACTTCTCACTGAAAGTCATGATAAACTTAAGAAAAACAATGAGTTACTTTCAGAAGATAACAAAAGATTAACTAAAGAAGTTGACAGATTAAAACCTGTTGTTGAAAGATTTACCCTCAGCTCTGAAAAATTGAACCTAATGATAAATAATCAAGGAGCTGAATTTGATAAAGTTACATTAGGATATCAACCTTGGTACACCCAAAAACCTTTTAAGAATATGTTTGTTAAAACAGTTTTTAATTACTCTAAAACAGATTCTTATAAACAAAAGCTAAGTAAAATCTCTTCTGTTGTTCCTAAATCTATACATTACAAATTTGATGAACCAAAAAGGGAGAAACAGAAAATTAAAAGTTTTCCTACTACTCATGTTCGATCTAAGTTTGTTAAATTCAACAAGAGGATACAGAAATACATCCCTTGTAATCCTAAAATCTGTAAATTCATGGACAAAATAGCTATTAAGAGAATATGGGTTCCAAAAGGAATAATTATAGCTAACCTACAAGGACCCAAAAGAGCTTGGGTTCCTAAGTTGAAAATATGATTATTCTTTCAGCAAGCATGTCTAGCTATCCAAGGTTCTAATGAAAGATGTTATCTAAACAATGGGTGCTCTAGACATGTGTTAAAGAATTGAATTTAAAATGTAATTAAAAAGAATGATTTAAATGAAAGAAAGGATGAAATAAGTAATTCTTACATCTTCTCGTATTGAAATTACTTTATTAGTTGATTAAAACATAACTTGAAAGTATTAATCATTTTTGTGATATAAGTGATATTTGTCTTTTTGGGTATGAAAAGAAAATATATTCAAATCACTTCATTTTTTTTGTATGCTCCACTCACTATTGGATAAGTTGCTAAATGATTAATTAATTCATTAAAAATAACTCTATGAACCCTCTATATGCTTGATTAAGAATTTTTATCCATGGCATTATTTTTATTGATCATCAATATGATAATGTGTACTTGGTATGCTTTTGAATATATGCACTATGAATACCAAGATTAAAGAAACCATCCTTGGCACATAGAATCAACTCATGCTAGTATGTACTTAATCTCAAAAGACCTTGCCATAGGCTTGCTTAGATTATCTACTTAAAGGTCAAAGTTTTGCTATGCATGCTAACTAAGGAAACAAACAAAAATCATTTCTAAATCTAAAGATGTTGTTTCCATCTCTAAGTCTTCAAAAGCTTACATTGGACTTGTTCTTGGAGAATAAAACTGAAGTATTTTTCTGTATTTACTAAATCTTGTAGAAGCGTTTCAAATGAAAAAGGTTTCCAAACTGTGAAGATCATGGCACAGTGTTGAAAACCAAAATCCAGATTAAAGTTATACAGAAAAATAGTATTAAATTCAATTATTTCAGCTCCATGGACATCATAAGTAAAAAGGGGTTAATAGAATTCTTGAAGAAATGAAAAAGACAATTATGTATGATAGTCATCTACTTAAATAATTTTTAAAAGACTATCATCACTGCTTGTCATACATATGATTTCTATTAGATCTATTTCTGATGAAAATTTTGATCTTCTGAAAAAATGAAAAATGAACCATTGCATATCTTTCATATTTTTCAGTCGTACATGTTATGCTTGATATGCTCTTATGAAAATAATGCCAAATCTGATAGAGATATGTCTATCCTTGGATATCATTCATCAAGCAATGCATATAGAGTATTCAATGAAAAGTTTTTAGTTGCAAAAATATCAAGGTATTTTATTCTTTATGAGACTAATGATTTATTATCAAGATACTAAAATTAAATTATGTATGTATATGGTTAATCTTTTACATATAACAATCTGAAAAACTTGTTAATAATTAGAACCAACTTGGATTTTTCAGATATGCTCTTAATGAAGAAAAAGTGATGACTGTTAAAAGACTAAATCAAGAAAAAATGAAATAGATCTTGATAAGTTTCTTGCATAATTAAAAGTAAAAATCACCATTATCATTTGTTTGCTTAATGAGCTTTATTCTCTATCAAATGAATGTGTAGAATGCACTCCTATGTGGTTATTTCATTAAAAGGTAGATCTATGTTAAATAACCACCATATTTGAAAACACTCATTACAAATATGATAAAGCAATATATGGTTTGATACAAGCATCAAGAGCATGATATAAAAGCTTAAATAACCTTTTTGATAGAAGGTAATAGTGATAATTCTTTGCATCAAAAAATGTGTGACACCTCACTTGCTCAAAGTATACATTAATGACATCATTTCTGGTTCTACTAATGAAGAGTTATATTGCAAGGTGAGTTTGAAATATGTATGATGAATGAATTAACATCTTCTCTCAAACTCCAAATTAAGACAAACAGGAAAGGGAATCTTCATTGACCAATGCTAGTCCACAAGAAAACTCTCATAGAAGATTGGCATGAAGAAGGTATGTCTATGACCCCATCTTGTAGAATTTGAAAAGAATGAGCAAAATAGATCTATTGTTTAAAGCTGTATTGAAGCATGATAGAATAATTATTTTATCATACAGCTAGTAGACCAGGTTGTATGCTCATTATGTGACCTTGTGCAAGACATCAATCTAACTTTAATGAATCATATTTTATTGATAAACAAATAAATCATAATCTGAATTGTGATAGAAACAACTGTTTAAGATAAGTTGATTAAAACTTAGCTAGCGTGCCTTATTGAATAAAATCTAAACTAAATTGATTTTGAAAATAAGAAATTGATTTGACCTTGATAAATCTACCTATTGCCTCACATGCTTGTCCTTGAACCATCTGATTTAATGAAACTATCTCCTTAGTTCAAGTGATATGTGCTTGCTTATATTTAGGGAATCTCTTGAGTAAAGTGACTCAACATGCAACTATTGTCATATCTTATATTGAGTCATCTAGTTAAAAAATATATATGTTGGATGAATGCTTTATATCTTAAAGAAACTAATAACCTTCCTTCAAGAAAGAAAAATGAGAAATTTCAACTTGAAGGATATCTTCATGTAAGATACACTAAACATTCACATGCAAACAAGAGAGAGGATCTTCTTCAGCCAAAAGTTCACACATAAGAAATCTAGTTTGGCTTGAAGAACATACAATGAATAGGTAACTTTAGATACCTTTCTCACAAATTAATTGAGCTAAGTCAATAACTTAAATCCTATTATGGCATGATTAAATTCTTTAATTATTAATTTTTGATATCATGTCTATATGTGTATTGACTGACTTATACTTTTAGAAATTGTTTCATGGTTTGCCCAAACTAAAATATATCTTTGTCTGTGTCATAACCATGAAATACACAAGTATATGCTTAAAATTTTGATGTAAAATAACTTGTGAGAAGTTATGAATCCTTGAGCACAATGAAAATGTTGTTTGCATATTCTTTATTCTGCTCTTTCATGTAAATTACTTGAGAATAACAAAAAGAGAGAGAGATAAAGAAAAGAAAATGGATGTTATTCAAGAGAAGTAAAATCTAAGTAAAGGCAAATACTTCAATCTTAAGGAAAAGCAAAACGAACATAATATATTCGGCACATTTGTGAGACTTGTGTGAGCATTCTTTTGGAAGGGATAAAATCCATAATTAATTACACTTAAACAGGGAGAGTTTGAAGTGAACATTTTAACCTTTCTATATTGCTCATCATAGGGATGGTGCCAATGGGGAGGCTAGTGGTAGTACCCGGCACTATTTGACCCAACTATTCGGTGTAGGGCATATTAGGGACGGCACAAGAGGGAGGCTAGTGGTAGTACCTCGTGCCCCTTCCCAACTCCACCGGATAGGGAGCAAATAGAGTATAAAGCATAAGAAAGTAAAAATGAATGACAAAGTAAATGAAAGTATATAAGAAGAATCAAGTCAAGTTTTAATCACTTGGAAACACACCTTAAGGATGAAATTAGTGGAAGATTATATTTAAATAGGGGGAGTTAATTCGAAAAGAATTGATTTCGATCCTTGACATGCTTGTTCTTAATATTTTAATGTATGACTTAACACACACTATATTTTGCATATAGCATGATATTTTAAATTATGGGTTCTCAATATTTTTTGTAGTTCCCCATACTTGGACAACTTGATTGAATGAAATACTACATAACATCTTTGTTTAGTTTTATTGAAAAGAAATTTCAGATTTGTCATTCACAATCATTGTTAAAATCTGAAAGCTAAATAAAATTGTAGAAAGGAGAAGAGAAGAATATCTCTATTTAGGGAAAATAAATTGATTTTGATCTATCTTTCTACTTGCCTAACTTTGATACATAATGTCCTAATACTTGTTAAAATATCCTTTATTGTGTATCGAAACTCAAAATTAAACACAAAGATTCTGAAAGTGCTTTAATGTTATTGAAATATGTATTTTTCAATCGTAACAATTTAAGATGAGCTACATTGTGAAAGATACATATCTCATATTATGACTTAGAAAGCTTTTATTGAAAATCCTATGTAATTCAGAATCTGATTTTGTATAAAAGCTTAAACTAAATGTAATTTTAAAATAAAGTCTTACTTTAAGAAAAACAGAATTAATTTTGATGCCTTTGGTGATTGCTCCGATACGCATCCGAAACATATCATTTCTTATCTTCAAAGTATACTAATATTGGTTCAAATGATGTGTCTTTCGATGATCTTGATTGCAAACAAAAATTTCTAAATATATGATTTTATTTTGATATTAAAAAGATTTATTGTGATTCATGTATACATCGCTGAAAAACTATCATTAAGAAATTGAGTTCTATAAATATATATACCTCAATGATCATCTATATGTTTTTCTCTCCTACATTCTTAAAGATTTCCATCAGAATATATATAGAGTGAATGATCTAAAAGCTAGAAATATTTCACCTCACTCAAATGACTCTAAAAGAAAGAAAATGTAAATGCTGTTGAAAGAAACTGAGCGTCAAATGAATCATTTTCTGATTAATATTTCAGTACATTTTCTCAAAGATTAAGAGGAAGCATAACTTGTTCTTGATAGATTAAAAAGGATGATTGCTATAAATTTTGAATAATTCTTGATCACTCTCCATTCTCGATATCATAGAATTTCAGTTCTATTCACGTTTGTCATTAAAATCTGAAATTCAACAAAAGAAAAGAATGATTAAAGAAGTATGCATCTTTTGAGGGGGAGCTTTAGATATTCAGTATCTTATCCTAAAGTTACTTCAATTTGATGTATACCTTAAATTTTATGGATTGATTTTGATGAACCTCCTTATATTACAAGACACGCTTTAATTACCTTGAGATGAGTTCTATAAAGGTTGTCTTATCTCAAACCTTGAGTCTTGTGAAAATAAGCTGAAACTTATAGAAAATATAGTTTTGAGATTGACAATTTTATTGAACATTATTTTCAAATTCTAAACTCTTAAATGGAATGATCAATAGAGGGGGAGAAAGAAAATTTCAGAAGGAGAGGTCTCACGGAACTTAATCACGTATATCTATAACTAAAGGAGAGAGGAAGAATACAAAATGAAAAATGATCCTAATACTCTCCAATATGTATCATCTGAAATTTAATCTGAAAATCTTTATGATACACCTTGAGGCGTGTTATTTGGTTAGTATATCTTATGCATAAATCATGAACCAAATTGCAAGTTGAGCTTAAAGAGCCTCTAACTTAATGAAAAAGGGGGAGAATAACGTGTAAAATTTTCTTGAGTATCTTTTAGAAAATCTATTTTGATATTCACTAATGAGTCCTAATTGACTTGATCTTCAAAACTTAAATTGTGTGCCAATTCATATTTTTATGTATCAAATTTTTTTTAGGAATAAAAGAATAAAGTCTTTAAAAGAGCTTTAAAAGAACCTTCAAAGCCTTGAACTGTATGTATACTCTAAGATATATTATAAATTGCATGAATTCATATTTTGGTATTTATGCCACAATATTTTTACACCATAAAAGCACTTTGCAATCATACTTAATATATTGCTCTTATACTCAGAAAATTAGTTAAATTGCTCTCATGTTGATAAAATACTTAATAGATTGGGCACAAGATCTTAAATGAACAAGCTTTCACACTTATTATTGAAGAGAGGTTAGATTTCCACTTCTTGAATTAACCTAAGGAAGATTCCACCTACACTTGATTAGAAAACTATCTGTGGTATCAACTTAGAAAACTTCTTGAAAACTATCTTAATTGGCTCTGATCTGTGCTCACTAATCTGATTCCAATATTATTGCCTTAAGTTATATGATTCATATCCTTGCAATAATTTAACATTCAAATCAGAGTACAATAAGGGAAAGAAATATTTGAATGTTCTTATCTTTGTGCTTAATGTTTTCCTATCTTTTTGATGTTGTCAAAAAGGGGGAGAAATATCTAAGTATATGCAAATATCTAAGTATATGCTCATAATGCCTTTATGCTTTGAATTGAATACAAATCAGCTTAAATTGAAATATGTTGAATCTAAAGCATTATCATGAAGTATGTTTTAAAAATATATGTTTTCTACTTCATGCAACTTTGCTATGTATTACTTCTAGAAAACAATATCTTTTATATTGCATATACTCCAAGTTTTGTCATCATCAAAAAGGGGGAGATTGATGACCCAAAGATTGATTCATAGATTGATTTTGATGATCACAAAACCTTGAAGTATAGATACTAATGTTTATGTTGCAAGGAGAAAGATATTTATTTTGCAAGGAACATAGCAAGTTGGAAGAACACAAGAAGGCCTCCAAAAGCTCTCAAGAAAAGTTAGAAGAAAGCTACAATTCATTGGCCCAAGTTTAAAGTTCAAAAGGTTCAAATTGGAGGAGTAAAATCAAAGGAAAAATTCGAAAGAATAGTCTTCGAGTCGACTCCTGAGGAATTCGAGTCGACTCCAATGTTTACCGAGTCGACTCCGGGGAAGTATGAGTCGACTCCTAGGAGTCACAGGCAAAAAGTCAGAGAGCAGTTTTCGGGTCTGAAATTCGAGTCGACTCCAGTGGAACGCGAGTCGACTCCGATGGTTGGCAGGTCGACTCCAAAGAAAGCAAGAGTCGACTCTCAGCGGTACATAAAGAAAAAGTCAGAGAGCATTTCATGGACTCTGAGATTCGAGTCGACTCCCGCAATACACGAGTCGACTCCGAGACTGCGCGACCATCAACAGACAGAAGATCAAGTTACTGCCTCTGAGATTTGAGTCGACTCCCAGACAGCTCGAGTCGACTCCACGATAGCTTCACGTCAAAAGGCAGAAGACCAACTTTCAGAAACTGAGAGCCGAGTCGACTCCGAGGAAGTTCGAGTCGACTCCAAGACTGGATGAGCCAAAAGACAGAGGATCGGGAGTTCGGGCTCTGAGATTCGAGTCGACTCCCAGGACAGTCGAGTCGACTCGAGTGGATCAAATTCAAAATTGGATCCACGGACTTCAGTGGATGAGCCGACTCCGAAATTGCCAAGTCAGCTCCAGAAGTTGGCGAGTCGACTCCAGGTTAAGACGAGTCGACTCCCAGTCAAGGCATGCACTTTAATTCAAATTTGGAACAGTGGCCGAGTCGTCTCCAGTAAAGCACGAGCCGACTCCTGCAACAGGCGAGTCGACTCCTGATCGCGCGAGTCGACTCCAATCCCAACGGTAATATTGTCAGGAAGTGCAGACTGTGTCCAACGGCTCTATTTTTGTCTCTAACGGCTAATTCTTGTTTCCACGCCATCTAAAGCTATAAAAACAAGAAGAGAGCTAGGGGAGAACGGATGGAAGTGGGAGAAAACATTTAGGAAAGAGATTACAAGGAAAATCTCCCATAAGCACAAAAAGGGCCATCCAAAGAGAAATAGAGAGAAGAAGAGCTTCCAAGTGAATCCCAAAGCTTCCTCTCCATCAGTGTGCTGCCTCGGTGATCCTCTACTTCGTGCCAAATCAGAAGAGGGTCAAGTAAAGAAGAAGTCGAGCTCCTCCATCTTCAAAACTCGTTTGAGGGCTTCTCTTTACTCTGTTTGTTTATATTGTTATATTTGCTTGTTTAAGAAGCTTTGATTTGTTTTAAACTTTGTTTTATTATCTTGTAACTTGATTCAATCAAGGGATTGAATCAAGGGGTTAAAGGTTTGTTGGTGAGCCAAAGGGAAAACCAACGGTGTAAGGTTTGTTGGTGAGCCAAAGGGAAAACCAACGGGGTTTAGGTTTGTTGGTGAGCCGAGGGTAAAACCAACGTGTAAGGGTTCGATTGTGATCCCGGGAAAACAATCGGGGGTGGTTCTAGTCGGTGAGCCTGGGAAAACCGACCGAGTTCGTTGTTATCTCGCAAAACAACAAGTTGGGTTGTGAGCTTGTAAAACAACCGACTGTAATCTGTAGGATTATAGTGAAATTCCCAAGAAGTCTTGGGGAGTGGATGTAGGTGCTGGGGTGCACCGAACCACTATATGTTTGCTGTGTTTGTAATGCTTTTTGTCATTATCTAACTCACACACTTACTCACTTAGATAAATTGCTTGCTTAACTATTATCCGCGAATTCTTTAGTTGCAAGCATACTCAATCAAGTCACATTCTATACATCAAACTGTCGCTAAGTTTAACTTTCACTGCGCATATATACAACTTAGCATAATTAATCAAAAAGTGCTAGAAGTAGCTTAAAAGTTTTAAAAGACCCAATTCACCCCCCCTCTTGGGTTGTATCTACTGGGCAACACTCTTGACTGCAATTAGATGAGATTCCTTAGGATTAGACTGATATCTAGCACACATGCATACACTAAACATGATATCAGGTCTACTTGCAGTGAGATATAATAAAGATCCTATCATACCTCTATACATCTTTTGATCTACAGATTTACCTGATTCATCTTGGTCTAGTTTGCATGATGAGCTCATGGGTGTGCTAATTGACTTGTTTTCCTCCATATCAAACTTCTTAAGCATCTCCTTGATGTATTTAGCTTGATTGATGAAGATCCCTTCTTCAGATTGTTTGATTTGAAGCCCGAAGAAATAGTTCAGCTCTCCCATCATGCTCATTTCAAACTCACTTTGCATCAAGTCAGCAAATTCTTCGCAGAGGCGATTGTTAGTAGCACCGAAAATAATATCATCAACATAAATCTGCACTACTAACATATCTTTGTTTTTCTTCTTTAGAAACAGTGTTGTATCTACATTTCTCCTAGAGTACTCATGATCTAGTAGAAATTTGCTAAGTCTTTCATACCATGCTCTAGGTGTTTGTTTCAAACCATAAAGTCTTTGTTTAATTTATACACATGATTGGGGTATTGATGATTTTCAAAACCAGGAGGTTGTTCTACATACACCTCCTCATTAATGTACCCATTCAAAAATGCACTTTTACATCCATTTGAAATAATTTAAAATCTTTAGAGCATGCAAATGCTAGTAACAATCTAATTGCCTCAAGTCTAGCTACAGGAGCAAAAGTTTCATCAAAGTCTATACCTTCTTCTTGATTATAGCCCTTTGCTACTAGTCTAGCCTTGTTCCTTATTACAATTCCATTTTTATCAAGTTTATTTTTATATATCCATTTGGTACCTATTATTGAATATTCAGAGGGTCGTTCAACAAGGTTCCATACCTTGTTTCTAGTAAATTGGTTTAATTCTTCTTGCATTGCATTTATCCAATTTACATCCTTTTCAGCTTCTTCTATATGTTTAGGTTCAAAATGTGAGACAAAAGCTAGATGATTATTCAAGTTTCTAAGAGATGCTCTAGTCCTAACAGGTTAAGATGGATCATCTAAAATTAATTCCTTAGGATGCCCATGAGCATACCTCCAAGCCTTAGTCAGCCCATGATCCACAATTGCCTCTTGGCTTGATGATGCATTTCCAATTAGTTTTTGTTCATCTTCTTGTAATGTCATCTCATCAATCTTTTCTTCAAGAATTTCAACATCATCATCAAGATCAACTCTCTTGCTAGAAGAGATATCACTAGTATCATCAAAAACAACATGTATAGACTCTTCAATAACAAGGGTTCTTCTATTAAAAACTCTATAGGCTTTACTTGTTGTAGAATACCCCAAAAATATACCCTCATCAGATTTAGAATCAAATTTACCTAGGTTATCCTTTCCATTATTATGAACGAAACACCTACATCCAAAAACATGAAAATAGTTTACTTTGGGCTTTCTATTTTTCCAAAGTTCATAAGGTGTTTTCTTTATAATAGGTCTCAATAAAACTCTATTTAATATATAACATGAGGTATTAATGGCTTCTCCCCAAAAATACTTAGGGGGGTTACTTTCACATAACATGGTCCTAGCCATTTTCTCTAAGGTTCTATTCTTTCTTTCCACAACTCCATTTTGTTGTGGTGTCCTAGGTGCAGAAAAATTATGAGTTATCCCCTTTATACCACAAAATTCATCAAATAGATGATTTTCAAATTCCGTTCCATGGTCACTTCTAATAGCTATGACTGAAGCATCTCTAGCATTAGTTACTTCCTTATGAAATTTCTTAAATACTAAAAATGCTTGATCTTTATGAGCTAAAAACATGACCCAAGTATATCTAGAAAAATTATCTACAATAACAAGACCATATTTGTTTCCACCTAGACTTGTGATTCTAGTTGGTCCAAATAGATCCATGTGTAGTAGTTCTAGAGGTCTAGAGGTAGAGACACAATTTATGGATTTAAAGGAGTTCCTTGATTGTTTGCCATATTGACAAGCTTCACAGATTTTATTTTTCTCAAAATTTAGTTTTGGCAAACCTATCACGGAATCTCTTTTCACTAGTTTTGATATTGTATCTATACTTGCATGACCTAACTTACGGTGCCATAACCAACTTGCCTCATTATCCTTAGTTTCATTAACAACTAAACAGGGGTTATGTTTGGCAAGATCCTCAAGGTCTACTACATACACATTGCCACGTCTTATTCCTTTAAAAACTAAACTGTTGTCAATTGAGTTGGTTATGATGCATAAAGATGGTTTGAACAAGACATCAAAACCTCTATCACACAACTGACTAATGCTAAGTAGGTTATGCTTAAGACCATCAACATATCGAACATTATCAATAAAGGTTGAAGGGGTGATTTGTACTTTACCTATACCAATGATGTGACCTTGGTTATTGTCTCCAAATGTCACAGCACCTCCCTTCTTAAGCTCAAGAGTGAAGAATTGATCTTTGTCACCCGTCATGTGTCTTGAGCAGCCACTATCCAAGTACCAACAGTTTTTGTCGACCTTGGCTGCAAGACACTCCTACACAAGCAAATCATACAATTTTAGGTACCCAAGTTTTCTTGGGTCCTTCATGGTTAGTAATGTTGGTTTCTTTTGGAACCCAAACCCTTTTAATTTTTCTTTTAGGTTTTTCTTTTCTATAATCACACACATTAGCTTTATGTCCTGTTGTTCCACAGCAAAAACAGGTTATTTTCTTAGTTTTGCTTTCTCCTGCTTTTACAAAGAAATTACTAAGGAGCTTTTGCTTATTTTTAGGTTTATACCCTAAACCAGCTCTATTGAACACAGCTCGTTGACTATTAAGTATCATTTCCAATTTTTCAGAGCTATATGTAAACTTTTCTACAAAAGGTTTGTACTTTTCAAGTTCTAGTGCCAATTTTTGTTTTTCTGTTTTTAGTGCATTTAAGTCTTTTGTGAAATTATCTCTAAAAGTTTGTTTATCCTTTTTAAGTTCAGAAATTTCCTTGGTTAGTTTTTCGTTATCTTTAGTTAAGGTATTAGTTTTTTGAATTAACATTTGCTTGCTTGTTTTAAGTTCTAAATTTTTTTTAGTGATAAAATCTTTATCCTTAACTAATTTATCGTATTTATGGAGGTGAGATTGATTGGTTAGTTTTAGCTCTTTATTCTTAAGGCTTATTGACTTATATTCATCCATTAATTCATTAAACGCATCATATAATTCATCAAAGGTAAAATCTAAATGTGTTTCAGATATTACCTCATTTTCATTTGCCATAAAACATAGGTTGGCCTTTTCTTCTTGTTCCTCATCCGATGATGATGATGATGTATCGAAGTCTGATAGGGTGGAGACGAGGACCTTCTTTTTCTTGTACTTGCTGGCCTTCTTGAGTAAAGGACATTTTGCTCGAAAGTGTCCCGGCTTCTTACATTCGTAGCATCCGATTCCCTCACTTTCCCTTTCCTTACCTTTATCCTTGTGATAGGAACTTGAGGGGCCTCTCCTTTGATGAAAGGACTTCTTCCGGTTGATGAATCTACAGAATTTTCTTACAAGAAAAGCCTCATCATCCTCACCCTCATTGTCTTCCTCTTCACTGCTGCTGCTGCAAGATAAATCTTTGTTAGTAGAAACAGATTTGAGGGCTATTACCTTTTTCTTGTGAGAGGACTCTTTTTCAATGTGTTGTTTCATTGTTAGCTCATGCGTCATGAGGGATCCAAGTAGCTCCTCGAGTGGCAGCTTGTTTAAGTCCTTGGCTTCTTGGATTGCCGTTATCTTGGCTTCCCATGACCTTGGCAAACAACGAAGAATCTTCCTGACAAGGTCACTGTTAGTATAATTTTTGCCAAGGCTTTTTAGGCCATTGACAATGTCAGTAAATCTAGTAAACATGCAAGTGATTGTTTCATTGGAATCCATCTTAAATAATTCATACTTATGAACTAATATATTTATTTTAGACTCTTTTACTTGATTTGTGCCCTCGTGGGTCACTTCAAGTCTATCCCAAATCTCTTTTGCAGAATTGCAAGTAGAGACTCTATTGAATTCATTTCTATCTAAAGCACAATAAAGCACATTCATTGCTTTGGCATTTAGTTGTGCTTTCCTTATATCATTGTCATCCCAATCCTTTTCAAGTTTGGGTATAGTAACACCCTCTACAAAAATTGATGGGATGTATGGTCCATTAAGTATGGTGGTCCATATCTCATAGTCTTGTGCTTGGATAAATATTCTCATCCTAGCCTTCCAATATGAGTAGTCGGATCCATTAAAGAATGGAGGTCTATGGGTGGACTGGCCCTCAATATGAGAAGATCCAAATGGGGTTGTCATTTTGATCTTTTACTCTTTTGGTAAAGAGTTCCGGCTCTGATACCACTTGTTGCCCAAATAGACAACCCAAGACGGGGGGTGAATTGGGTTTTAAAATAATTATTGCAATTAAAAGGTTTGTGAATAACTAATTAATACTTTTTGTAAGTGGATTAATTAGATGCTATGTGCAGTGAATGAAATGAAAATAAGAGACAACAAAGCAATCACAAACACAAGGAAATTTATAGTGGTTCGGAGCTATCCCTTACTCCTACGTCCACTTTCCAAGCCTCACTTGGGAATTCACTATAACCCCTTGGATTACAGCCGGTTGTTTTACAAGCTCACAACCTAACTTGTTGTTTTACGAGATCACAACGAACTCGGTCGGTTTTCCCAGGCTCACCGACTAGAACCACCCGATTGTTTTTTCGGGATCACAATCAAACCCTTATACCGTTGGTTTCAACCTAGGCTCACCAACAAACCTTTACACCCTTGATTCAATCCCCTGATTGAATCAAGTAAGGAACAAATGGTTTGAACAAAAGCTAACAGAAAAAATAAAGCTTCTTAACAAGTAGATATTCAGTGATATAAATAAGAGAGAAGTTAAGAGCCCTCAAACAAATTTATGAAGATGTAGAGGAGGGCTTCTCGAACTCGGGGTCTCCTCTTGAGTGTCTCAAAGACTTGATGACTGAAGGAGACTTCTTTAATGCTGGGAAGAGTTGGTGGATGGAGTTTAATGCCCCACTTCCTTTCTTTTCCTTTTAAATCCTTTGGTAGGTGAAGATTCTTTGTTTTCTTTGAATGGAATGTCACTTCTCTACCCTGCTACAGTTCTCTGTGGCTATTTAAGCCATTCCCCACGGAAACTAGCCGTTAGACACAATCTCCTAGCCGTTCTGCACATTTTGCACATCCTGACAAAGTTTCCGTTGGGATCGGAGTCGACTCGCGTGATCTGGAGTCGACTCGGCTGCAGCAGGAGTCGACTCATGCTTTTCTGGAGTCGGCTCGACAACTGTTCTGGATTTGAATTAAAGTGCTCTTCTCGACTGGGAGTCGACTCGACTTAACCCAGAGTCGACTTCCAAAGTCTGGAGCTGACCTGGCACTTTTGGAGACGACTCGATGTAAGGAACCCAGGATGCGTTTTTCAAGTTTGCTCACTCGAGTCGACTCAGAAATTTTGGGAGTCGACTCGGCGCTCAGAGTCCGAACTCCCGATCTTCTGTCTTTTGACTCGTGCCGTCCTGGAGTCGACTCGAACTGTTTCGGAGTCGACTCGGCTCTCAGTATCCGAAAAACAGTCTTCTATCTTTTTGGGGTAGCGCTGTCTTGGAGTCGACTCGAACTGTCTTAGAGTCGACTCGCCTCTCAGAGACGAAAATACTGTCTTTTGTCTTTTTGGGGTCGCGCTGTCTTGGAGTCGACTCGAACTTTGCGGGAGTCGACTCGGCTCTTAGTGTCTGAAAGTTGCTCTCTGACTTTTGCCTTGTATCACACTGGGAGTCGACTCTCGCTTCCTTTGGAGTCGACCTGCCAACCATCGGAGTCGACTCGAGTTCCTCAGGAGTCGAGTCGGCTCTCAGGGTCCAAAATAACTTCTCTGTCTTTCTGTCTGTAACTCCCTGGAGTCGACTCGTACTACCCTGGAGTCGACTCGGCAGTATCGGAGTCGACTCGCGTTCTTCAGGAGTCGACTCGTTGACAGGTTTTGAGTTGGATCTTTCTGTTCGTCTGTCTGTTCTCAGTCGGAGTCGACTCGTAATGTACAGGAGTCGACTCGAGCCCGTGCCAGTGCTTCTGATACGCTTGGAGTCGACTCATAATCTCCCGAAGTCGACTCGAGTCTCAGACTTTGGGTTCAAATTGACTTCTTAACTTATCCAAAATGTCTTGAACCAAATCTAGAGATACTTAACCATAAATTTACAAGCATTTCACTGAAACACTAGATTGAATTCATTAGTAAACATAAGATATACTCAAATGCTTTGAGCTCATCAAAATCAAATAGGGTTATAATCAATCACTCTACACAGAAAATATCTCGATGATCGATAAACCCTAATGAGTTTGAGTTGGAATCGTTTCCAACTCATTGAAAGGAATTTCAATGATATTGAGATAAAGATCGCAATATATCTCACTACCAGTCAGAATAGAACCTATGGGGTCACACACACTAGAAGTATTGACTGATCCGATGGTTGAAAAGTGATTTGAAATCACAAGTAATCAATTCGATTGATAATCAGTTGAAGAAGGAACAATGGGATTAATTAATTGGACTTAAATACAAATCCTACTTAGAGTAAGATTCCTAGAGTCCTAATTGGATTAGGACTGGGAGTCCTACTTGGAGTAGGACTGGGATTTCTACTTGAAGTAGGATTGATAAGTACTGATTAAGCTATAATTTAATAATTTTTTTTCCAGCATTTACCAATGTTTCTTAAAAGGACAACTACTTATTTTACCATAAAATTGAACAATCTCTGAAATAAATTTAAAATATGGTAAGAAGTAAATAATTCACATGTTTCTGCCTTCTGAGCGTACCGGCCGGCACGTCTCAGCTCAATAACAGTGGGTTCGAGCCCAACGCCCAGCTGCCATGCATGCACCCAACTTCAGCCAATTGGATTGAGATCAAGCACCGACCACTGTCCGTGGCTCCCCCAAGCAATCCAAGGGTTCAGAAATTTTCATCTCTGCATCACTAAGCAAACAGGGGAGGCTTTTGTTTTAAATCCACATATGCCCATTTTCACGTCAAAATAGAGCAAGAAATGATTTTTTTCTTTTTTTATTTTTCTCTTTCTCAGCTGAAACAGGGGGAGACCTTTGTGCCGTTGATACCAAATCCTCCCCAGCACACCAAAGCCTCCCAGATCATCGCTTCAAAGCAATGCTCCCAAATCCTCCGCGATCGATTCCCAGCTCCAAACCGTGATCGACTCCCACCAGTCTTCCATTCCTCTTCTCCTGCGATGCATCCAGCCGGGCGTCTTCCGCATCCAAGCGGGCATCGTCTTCATCCCCGGGTACCCCGCCATCAGCCGCATGTTGCCAGCAATCCGAGCGAGTAGAGGACCAAATCCTCCACGATCACCGGCCGTCTCCCTCTTCCGGATTCGGAATCCCAGCCAGCTTTTTTCCGGAGTAGTCTCCTTCCCAGCAGCCAGTAATCCAACTCCTTCCGTCCGACTGCAAGCATGATCCCAGCCCCCTTCCGAATTTGAGATCTTTTGCGTCCGTGATTCAATTCCAAGCTTCACGTGTCAACTCCATTCCGGAATCCCCGGCCTGTGATTCAGCCCTCCCGCATCATGCCAAGGATCACGCATCCAAGTTGGGATATGTATTCAGCCCCTTCTCCCGTCCGGTATCCATATTCCACGGATCACCTCTTCTGCAACCAGCTCCCGAGATCCAGCCCTTCATCCTCTTCGTCCGCAATCTGCCTCCCGGCACCACGCCCCGGAATCAGCCGCCGTGATCCCTTCTTCCTTCTCTCCGCGTGCGCCGGACGGCTATAAGAGGGGAGGGGGCGTTCGATGGCAAGGAAAAAGGGGAGCTCGGTTGGGAGAAAAACAGGGGAGACCCTCTGTTTTTGTGAAAAGAAGAAGGGAGCCGAGAGGGAAGAAGAAAAAAAAAGAAATAAAAAAAGAGAGAAAGGAGGGGGAAAGAGAATAGTTTTGAATATTTTGGGAATAATGGGAGGTGATCAATTTCATTTGAAGATAGCAATGTATCAGGGCATTGTAGTTCTTATTTTTTTTTTAATTTTGGAGCTTGTTTAAATTCTTATCTTCAATGAAATATTTCTTTTATGATATTTAAATCTTGAGTATTGAAAGAGTAGATGCCCTACAAGGCCAATCGCAATATGTATTGCGAAGGGTTTTTCTTTTGATTTGTCCAAATCATGTACATGACATTTAAATATGAATAAAGGCGTTATGTTTTATCATATGCTGTTGATTATATTTATGATGAACTCCTTAGATTAGGGCAATGGTTTTAAGACTATGATGAGATCATACTAGTGAGACTTAAAATCCTAAAATCCTAATCTTAAATATTTCCAGTCATTGGTACATTGAGTCGGGGATCAATGATTACCGGAAAGACTGGCATGTCTTATGTATGCTCGATGCAGAGGATGATTGATCTCCACAATCATTTGTGTGGAGACACTAATACAAAGATATGGGTGCTCATTAGAAGAATGAGTTTCACTGAATTGACCTACAAAGAGAAATCTTATGAAGTCTTACTTACATGTCAAAAGATGATTCTCTTAGTGGGAGTTGTGCAACTGATCCTTTGACCTGAGATCACCATGGTATCTTGTGCACATGAACCTATGTTTTGGTTTACACTCATTCATGACAATAAGTTATGTACGAGGTCTTCTGGATATGGTGGATTGTGTACGAAGATTATGAGTAGGTCAACAAGGAATTAATCACTTCTAGTAAGAGAAGATAGCATCCTATTTATTCTAATCATATGATAATTCAGGAAGCCTTTGATCAAAGCAGAATGAAAATTAGAAAGAGTTTCTAATGTTTCATTATTTGAATTATCATTAAAAGATTGAGAAAAATATGAATATGAAATTGAGTTTGACATATATTCATACTCATATACATATTTGGGATGCAGTTTGATTAAAGGATTGAATTGCATGGTAACTTGCCACTGAAGGGTATTTTTGGTATTTCCACCAAATTCCATATTTTCCGGGTAGACATGACACGTTGCTAGACGTCAATCTTGTCTTATAGGTTTGATCGAATTAAAAGAGTTTAATTCGATCACCAATTAGAAAGGATTCTAATTGTTAAGTTCGGGTTCGCGCAGTTTGGACTAAATCGATTAGAAGAGTTCTAATCAAGTTGGGTCAACTCGCACTCACACCTATTGCTGGCTAAGTATGAAACCCAATGGGTCACACACAAGAAAACTTATCAAGGGTCTAATTGGATTAGATCATGTTTGCAAGATAAACATCCTAGCAGGTGTTGCAAACCTTAGCTCCTGATTCGAACTGGAGATTCGAATCTGATTCGAACTGGATTCGAATCTGATTCTTAATTGATCTAATTTGATTAGATCATATTCTAATATGGGTTAGCCAAGAATTGGCTCCTAATTGGCTTGGTTTGAGTCTAATTGGATTAGATTTGATAAATCATTCATTTTTGACCGTTGGATCAACATTTGGATGAAGAGATGGATCAAATGGATGGCACCATGAAAGAAGGCGCCATATATCCCTTAGGCGTGATGAAGAGAGAAGAGAGAGAATGGATAAGATCAAATAAATGGTTCATCCTTATCCATTTAATCTTCACGTATTCTCTCTCTTTCCTTCACCTATTTTTCATCTCCACGCCTCCCAATGATATCCATCACGTCATCATGATCTCCCATCATCCTATGATGAAAATCCAATGGCTCCAATTCATGGTGCCATCCATTTGATCCATCTCTTCATCCAAATGTTGATCCAACGGTCAAAATGAAATGATTTATCAAATCTAATCCAATTAGACTCAAACCAAGCCAATTAGGAGCCAATTCTTGGCTAACCCATATTAGAATATGATCTAATCAAATTAGATCAATTAAGAATCAGATTCGAATTCAGTTCGAATCAGATTCGAATCCAGTTCGAATCAGATTCGAATCCAGTTCGAATCAGGAGCTAAGGTTTGCAACACCTGCTAGGATGTTTATCTTGCAAACATGATCTAATCCAATTAGACCCTGATAAGTTTTCTTGTGTGTGACCATTGGGTTCCATACTTAGCCAGCAATAGGTGTGAGTGCGAGTTGACCCAACTTGATTAGAACTCTTCTAATCGATTTAAGTCCAAACTGCGCAAACCCGAACTTTAACAATTAGAATCCTTTCTAATTGGTGATCGAATTAAAACCTTTAATTCGATCAAACCTATAAGACAAGATTGACGTCTAGCAACGTGTCATGTCTACCCCGGAAAATATGGAATTTGGTGGATAATACCAAAAATACCCTTCAGTGGCAAGTTACCATGCAATTCAATCCTTTAATCAAACTGCATCCCAAATATGTATATGAGTATGAATATATGTCAAACTCAATTTCATATTCAATATTTTTCTCAATCTTTAATGATAATTCAAATAATGAAACATTAGAAACCTTTCTAATTTTCATTCTGCTTTGATCAAAGGCTTCCTGAATTATCATATGATTAGAATAAATAGGATGCTATCTTCTCTTACTAGAAGTGATTAATTCCTTGTTGACCTACTCATAATCTTCGTACAACAATCCACCATATCCAGAAGACCTCGTAACATAACTTTATTGTCATGAATGAGTGTAAACCAAAACATAGGTTCTATTGTGCACAAGATACCCATGGTGATCTCAGGTCAAAGGATCAGTTGCACAACTCCCACCTAAGAGAATCATCTTTTGACATGTAAGTAAGACTTCATTAAGATTTCTCATTGGTAGGTCAATTCAGTGAACTCATTCTTCTAGATGAGCACCAATATCTTTGTATTAGTGTCTCCACACAAATGATTGTGAGATCAATCATCCTCTGCATCGAGCATACATAAGACATGCCAGTCTTCCGGTAATCATTGATCCCCGACTCAATGTACCAATGACTGGGAATATTTAAGATTAGGATTTAGGATTTTAAGTCTCACTAGTATGATCTCATCATAGTCTTAAAACCATTGCCCTAATCTAAGGAGTTATCATAAATATATTATCAACAGCATATGATAAAACATAACGCCTTTATTCATATTTAAATGTCATGTACATGATTTGGACAAATCAAAAGAAAAACCTTCGCAATACATATTGCGATTGGCTTGTAGGGCATCTACTCTTTCAATCTCCCACTTGCACTAAAAGCCAATCGCTCTTATATTTTATCCCCATACAATCGAGGTGCAATCGAACTGCTGTTGTGGTAGAGCTTTAGTGAACGGGTCTGCTAGGTTGTTCTTGTGTCTACTCGTTCAATGACTATGTCTTGTCTCTCGACAATCTCTCGAACAAGATGGAAGCGTCTTAGAATGTGCTTGGATTTGTGATGAGACCTTGGTTCCTTCGCTTGAGCAACAGCTCCAGTGTTATCACAATAAACTGGGACTGGTCCAGCAATCTCGGAACTACTCCTAACTCAGAGATGAACTTCTTCATCCAGACAGCTTCCTTAGCGGCTTCACTTACAGCAATGTATTCTGCCTCAGTAGTTGAGTCAGCTACAGTTGCTGTTTGGAACTCTTCCAGCTCACTGCACCACCATTTAGCGGTAAAGACATACCCTGAAGTGGACTTGCTATCATCTGGGTCTGATTGAAAACTAGAAATCAGAAAATCCTTCTAGTTTCAACTCAGATCCTCCATAAACTAGAAAATATCTTTAGTCCTTCTCAAGTACTTAAGAATATTTTTTACAGCTATCCAATGATCCTCTCCTGGATCAGCCTGAAATCTACTTGTTATGCCTAAGGCATAGCAACATCAGCCTAGTACATAGCATAGCATACATAATCGATCCTATTGCCGAAGCATAGGGAATAGAATTCATTCTATTCCTCTCTTCAGATGTCTTAGGAGACATCTTCTTAGAGAGACGTATGCCATGACTCATAGGCAAATAACCTCTTTACTTTCTTCCATGCTGAATCTTTCAGGCACATTATCTATGTACCTAGACCTGGGACAAGCCTAGCATCCTTTTAGATCTATCTCTATAGATCTTTATACCAAGTATGTAGGATGCTTCTCCCAAGTCTTTCATGGAAAAGCTTTTTGACAGCCAAGTCTTGACTGATTGTAACATTGGAATATCATTTCCAATGATCAGTATGTTCATCTACATACAATATTAAAGAAGACAATGGCACTCCCACTAGTCTTCTTGTACACACATGGTTCATCCACATTTTTGATAAAACCAAACTCTTTGACTGTTGTATCAAAATGGATGTTCCAACTCCTCGATGCTTGCTTTAATCCATAAATGGATCTCTTAAGCTTGCATACTTGATTTGCTCTCTTACTTGAGACAAATCCTTCTGGCTGTGTCATGTAAACCTCTTCCTCAAGATAACCATTAAGGAAGGCGGTTTTGACATCCATCTGCCAGATTTCATAATCATAGTATGCAGCTATTGCAAGCAAAATCCGAATAGATTTGAGCATAGCTACTGGCGAAAAGTTTCATCATAGTCAATTCCTTGCTTTTGCCCGAAACCTTTGCCACCAATCTAGCCTTGTAGGTTTCTACTTGGCCATCTGCTCCAATCTTTTCTTATAGACCCATTTGCAACCTATAGGGTTTACACCCTCTGGTGCATCAACCAAAGTCCATACTTGGTTGGTATACATAGAATCTATTTCGGATTTCATGGCTTCTAGCCATTGTCAGAGTCATTACTCATGACAGCTTCCGAATAGGTCAGAGGATCATTATTCTGAACAATGTGGGCTTCATCATTCTCAATGATGAACCCATACCTCTCAGGTGCTCTTCGCACTCTATCTGACCTTCGGAGAGGAGATGTGTGTTGTGGTTGTACCTCATCAATGGGTACATCTGGTTGAAGAGTTTCTTGTGTTTCTATTTGTAGGTTTTGAACTTCTTCAAGTTCAATTTTTCTATCCTTGCCCTTTTCTAAGATAAACTCTTTTTCTAAGAAATGGCATGCCTACCTACAAAAACTTTTTGTTCGGTAGGATGATAGAAGATGTATCCTATACTATCTTTAGGATAACCTACAAAAATACATTTATCTGATCTAGCACTTAGCTTGTGTCCAAAATTTCTTTTGACATAAGCTTGACAACCCCATATCTTAAGATACTTAAGATTAGGCTTCTTTCCTCTCCATATCTCATATGGAGTGCTAGGTACAGACTTAGAAGGTACCCTGTTTAATATTAGTGCAGCAGTCTCTAGGGCAAAACCCCAGAAGGAAATAGGAAGATCAGTAAAGCACATCATGGACCGTACCATATCTAATAAAGTACGATTCCTCCGTTCAGCTACACCATTTAATTGTGGCGTATACGGAGGTGTCCATTCAGAGAGAATGCCCTTTTCTTTAAGATGATTTAAAAACTCACTAGAAAGGTATTCACCTCCTCGATCAGATCGAAGGATTTTAATACACTTTCCGGTTGTTTTCAACCATACTTTGATACTCTTTAAACTTATCAAAAGCTTCGGATTTATGTTTCATAAGATACACATATCCGAACCTTGATAAATCATCAGTGAATGTGATGAAGTAAGAGTATCCACCTCTAGCTGGAGTTGTCATAGGACCACATACATCTGTGTGTATAAGTCCTAATAACTCACTTGCCCTTTCTCCATGTCCAGTGAATGGAGACTTAGTCATTTTACCATAGACAAGATTCACAAGTTCCTAATGATTCATAATCATAAGGATCAAAGAACTCTTCTTTGTATAACTTGTTGATTCTTGATTCACTTATGTGACCAAGTCGGCAATGCCAAAGAAGGGTGTTATTTACTTCCTCTCTCTTCTTTTATTGCTTTATAATAGAAAGACATTGTCATTAAGTAATAAAACAAGAAGACATTTTCCATAATGCCATTGCAAAGATGCTTATTAGAAAAATAAATAGAGCAACCATTGCCCTTTCCATTAATTCAAATCCTTTCCTTTAACAACAAAGGAATGGAAATTACGTTTCTAATAATTTTGGGCATATAAAACAATCTTCTAATTGTAGAGCTCTCCGAAGGTAACTCCAAGTTGTAGGTTCCAACAGCTTCAGCCTGGATGGACTCTCCTCCAGCGCCATACAGCTCGAAGTCACCTTCTTCAAAATTTTAATTTTCTGTAGTCCCATGCAAAGATTTGCAATGTGAAAACCACAGCCGGTATCCAATACCCATGAATTTGAATTTGAAGAACTTAATGACAAGTTGGCATGTAACATAAACATACCTTTTGATGCAACTCTTGCATCGGTCTTCATACTTGCAAGAAAACTCTTGCAATTCCTTTTCCAGTGGCCAGCTTTGCCGCAATGAAAACAGGTACTTGATCCGGAGTTTTTCTTTCCTTTTTTCTTTTTGATGCTACTCTTGGGGTTCAATCGTTTCTTAGAACCCTTATTTCCCGATTTCCTTTTAGAAGTGCCATCTATAAGAAGGAGTGGACCTTTATCCTTCTTAATATGGCCTTCAGCTGTTTTGAGCATATTTAACAGCTCGGGCAGGGAGGTGTTCAGCTTGTTCATGTGAAAGTTCACAACAAACTGAGAGAATGAATCAGGCAGTGATTGCAGGATCAAATCCTGACTGAGCTCACTATCCATAGCAAAACCTAATTGACTTAATCTAGTGATTAAGTCTATAACCATAAGAACATGGTTTTGCACTGGAGTTCCTTCATTCATTCTAGCACGGAACAACTGCTTAGATATCTCATACCTAGCAGTCCTGCTTTGTTCTCCATACAACTCTTTTAAATTGAGAAGTATGGATTGAGTGTCCATGCCTTCATGTTGCCTCTGTAATTCATTGCTCATAGAGGCAAGTATGATACATTTGACAGTCAAACTGTCATTTTTCCACATCTTATGTGTGGCAACCTCCTCTTCTGTAGCATCATCCCCTAGATCTCCAAGATCAGGGGTTTCAAGTATATAGGAAATTTTCTCCTGAGTGAGTACTATCTTTAAATTCCTCAACCAGTCCACATAGTTTGGTCCGGTCAACTTGTTGGCATCTAAGATGCCTCTTAGTGAAAGTGAAGAAGCCATTTAATAATTCTACATATGCAAGAACATAACTAATATAAGCAGACCAATCATGATGACATGTTTGCAACTAGATAAGGACTTTAATCTAATTTGTCTCCTACTATTTTTATCGAATATCATAGCCCTCTCCTATGATAAACGTGAAAATATAATTTTTCTTAGTAGGGTTGAGATCCTAATTCATCATAAAAAGCCTTGTGTTTACACAACAAACTTTATGAGTTCAAAGGTAGGAAACTCTTTCCAATTGCATCTCATGCAATTCTCAACTTTATCTTGTCCTCTTAAAATACTTATTGCCTTGTGTTAGCACAACAAACAATAATATTTTAGTTAAGTCAAACCCTTCATTTCCATATAGTCATATTCGAATAATATTGCCCTTGTGGTTGCACAACAAGGCAATATATTAAAATATGCCATAAGCATCTTAATGCACCAAGACAGTATAACATCAGTCCCCATTGCAAGTTTTGTGTTAGCACAACAAACTAGCATGGATCTTGACATAATAATATCGAGGCATGAAGGAAGGCTATCAATAGTGTTATATCAATATTAAGCTTATCCATAATAGACAATCAAACAATTGGCCAGGTAAGCAGGTGGGAGGCTCCCCTTACTCAAAGAGTAAGGTCCTAATTAAGTAACCACCTTTAGTGCTTTCCTTAGACACCAATTAGATTAATTGTTCTAGAATGGGTTAGCTCAAAATTTTTTAACACTATGACTTAATATAATTTTTATTGAGGGCTTACTAGTCTCTAGCACATTCTTTAATTGTAACATATATTTAACATATCTAAAATAAGCTATCATGCATCATAGCTATCTCATAGCATGTATAAATCATAAGCAACTAATTAACATGCTTCAACATATTTTCATATGGAAAATTTCATATCATGACATTTTATTACATATCATATCATATATGAATCATATATTTCAGCATTTCATTAAGCATATGACATTACTATCTCATAGTAAATTAATAATCATACATCATGCATTATTATTTGATTGAACCAATTAAGGATAGCTCTGATACCACTGAAGGGTTCTAGCATGTCATAATGGGCAGCGGAAGCTAGGGATTTTAAAAATTTTCTTAATAAAGTCCCTATGCATGAAACCCTTTTAAGCCTAGATCACCTTAATGATTACAATCAAATAATATAAAATAAATGCAGAATTAGTAGAATACCTCAAACGCTAATCCAAAGTGTACAATCTCCACGAGGCGTCCAAGTGTCCGCCCTCCAATGGTGATCCACACGAAAACTTGATCAAGACTTTAGCTCCAAAGACTTTTGATCCTTAATGCAGAATTCTTCTAAAGAACTCTAATGGCTTGCTTTCCTTCCTTTCTATTTTTCTTTAGCCTTCTAAAATCACTAATACGTGAAGATTAAATGGATAAGGATGAACCATTTATTTGATCTTATCCATTCTCTCTCTTCTCTCTTCATCACGCCTAAGGGATATATGGCGCCTTCTTTCATGGCCTTTGGATCATCATCAACCCTTGATGAATGGATAAGGTTGGTTCCTATTTTTCTTGCGTGAGAAGAAGTGAAAAAAGGGAAGAGTACGGCGCATTTTCATGAAGAGGTGCTTAGGGAATCAAGCGCCACATCATAAGCGCTTGATCTTATCATAACCACTTTTGATACGCCTCTCCCTATTTTTGTGGCGCCTTCTCTCCTCTTATCACGCCCATCTGAAGGATGTGTGGATGGGATGCATCCTTTGGTGATGCATCCCCACGCCATCTATAAATAGGAATGCTCCCGGTGTTTCCTTATCATCGAAAATCAATCCAACTCTCTCTCTCTCATATCCCTTCTTTCTTACATTAGTTTTTTCTTTCTAACATTGCTTCTAGTGTGTCCTAAGCCAAGACAAGGTGGTCTTCCTTAGGACAAAAGGATTAGAAGTGATTTTTAGAAGGCTAAAGAAAAATAGAAAGGAAGGAAAGCAAGCCATTAGAGTTCTTTAGAAGAATTCTGCATTAAGGATCAAAAGTCT
>NW_024069793.1:0-29086 GCF_009389715.1 Phoenix dactylifera
AACTAGACATCCCAGTAAGTAATAAATACCTTAATTAGTCAATTCATATAATAATATAAAATATGAATACAAATTACGATGAAACAGCATAATGACAAAATCAATTCTTTTTCAAATACAAATCTACTGAAATCAGTATTTTTCAAATATCCATATACATAATCATAAATTTGATTCGAAACAAATTACATTCAACTCAACAGCCTTTAATTACGACCACACTTATACCCTATGGCTAGGCCAGAAACAGAACCGCACATATGCCCAGCGGAGTGGGCTTGAATACCGCACTTATACCCTGCGGTGGGGCCAGAATTGCCAATGCATAACCCCCAATTGGCAGGGTCCAGAACATAGTCGGGCTGAGAGTTCCAAATATGATGCACATCAAAATTCTTTTGTAACATAATAGATATATCATAATCCGATCTAAATATGCATATACTGAGGATGATAGTGTTATTTCGATGATTAACACAACCATTGAGAGAATATCAAATTAATAATACGGTTTAACGTAATACATCACTAATGAATACGACACTCTCGACACATTCACAATATATTAAGAGAATGAGATCAAGACGTCTTCCAATGATTAACAACGAGATAAAATTTGTGATAGAAGAGGGGTAGAGAATTCTTAATTTTAATTCAGCAAGGTTTCAAGTGAAATATACTCTTAAAGGAAAAACAATGATTTTCATTGTTAAGAGTATATAGCACTACCGTGGCATACACTCAAAATTGCTTTAAATATATTTCTTTGATTATATGGATTAGTTTAATCTTAAGATGCAGCAAAGTGTGGAATGAGTCGACCCCAACATGAGTGGAGTCGACCCTAGCACTTTATGGAACTATCTGGCACATCTCTGCAAAAATGGCACAGATGAACAGTAAGTGGAGTCGACCCCATGTATGCTTGAGTCGACCCCAGGAGTGGAGCCGACCCCAAAGAACCTTGAGTCGATCCCAGCTTCAAGCCTCAAGAAAACAACTCTCTGAAATTTACTGAGAGGGCCGATCCCAGGCTTCCTTGAGCCGACCCCAACTGGAGCCGACCCCATGAATACTTGAGTCGACCCCAATGGAGCCGACCCCAACGGAGCCGACCCCAACTGTACACAAGCCGACCCCAAGGATATAAGCTCAAAAAAAACCATGTCTCTGGAATCCCAGAGAGGGTCGACCCCAATGGAACTTGAGTCGACCCCATTGTAGCTTGGGTCGACCCCAAGAAAGGTTGAGTCGACCCTAGTGAAAACAGCTGAAAATGTAAGTTTCTGTGGTTCCTGAGAAGGCCGACCCCACTGCAGCAGGGGTCGACCCCAGAGAAAGTTGAGTCGACCCCAAGTTTGATGAACAGTAAGTTGAGTCGACCGCAGGAAAGTTTGAATCGACCCCAGCATGGGCAAGGGCATAACGACTAGTTCTGCAAAAGTGCTTTTTGACCTTCCAACGGCTAGTAACGGCTAGTTTTTCAAATCTAACCAATGGGGAGTGACCAATAGATGTGGAAAAGTATTTAAAGTGATACTATTCATCAGAGGAAGTATCTTTTGCAATTAAATCAAAGCTCATTCAAGAAAAAGAAAGCCCTAGCCTTCCTCAATCAAGAGCTTCATTCAAAGAGCAAAAAGAAAGTGGTTGAGCAGATTCTAAGAGGCATTAAGAGCTCCACCAACCCTTGAAGAGTGAAGCAATCTTGACAAAGAAGAGAAGAGCCTTGTCAAAGCGATAACTATATTCTAAACTCTTCTTTGTAGCTCATAATTGTTATATTTGTTCATTTAGGAGTTTCAACTTTCTATCTCTTAATCAGTTTGTAAGGTTTGTTGGTGAGCCCGTAAAACCAACAGTGTAGGTTAGTTGGTGAACCCGTAAAACCAATGGTGAAGGTTTGTTGGTGAGCCCGTAAAACTAACATAGGTTTTTGGTGATCCTGAAAAACCAAAGTGTAAATATTTTTGGATTGTGAGCCCGAAAAACAATCCAAGTGTAATCCGTGGGATTATAGTGAATTTCCAAGGGGACACTTGGGGAGTGGACGTAGGTGCTTAGGAGAGCACCGAACTAATATACTTTTTGTGTGTTTGTATTGTGTTTTTGCCTTAACTCCACTACACGCATTCAATTAATATTAGCTTAATCACTCACTCATTAATTGACTTAATTAAGGGATTGAATAATTTAGAAAAACCAATTCACCCCCCCTCTTGGCTTGTCACTTGGGCAACAAGTGGTATCAGAGCAAGGTGCTCTCATAGTATTTGTTGATCTCACGATCAAGGGTCAAAGATTATTGATGGATTCGCAAAAATGCTTTCGCGAAACTAATCTCCCAAGTGCAGGAGAATTGAGCAAGTAGTAAAACTCGAAAATCCGAGGTCGAATCCTCAGGGAATGGTATAGGTATTATCAGCATAATTTTAGATGTAATTCTTAGTTGATTTTCAGAAATCAAAAGCAGAGAATAATCGGTAATTAAACAAAGTTCAAGAATATAGATAAGGCTAGGGATCTGGATTCCCCCTTGACAATGCTATTTTCAACAATTAAATTTTGCGATTCTTGATTAAGAATTAATTAGATATAATAGTTCTAAGCATGGGATATATACTTTGAAAACATGAATTCAATATTTAAGTATTTATTGTGCCGGTTACGTCTACGACAAATCAAAAATCGAAACAATCCATGCATCAATAAATATAAACCATACAAGATCTATCTAATAAATAAGTATGCAATAATCAAGAGCATATAATAGATGTAAATCAAAGAGAATAATCGTTCAGAATTTACTTGAAGTAAGCAAATTGTCAAGGGTTCTTCCATGACCCTTGACCAAAGAAATTAGCCTCCCATTACAAAAGCAGCCTCCTCTTTTATATATATTTTTTTTCTTTTCCCTTTCGGAAACAGGGCATACCCTGTTTCTCTTTCTTTCTTCCCTTCTCTCTTGTGAAAACAGAGTCACCTCCCCATTTCTCCTCTTCAACCGAACGGCTATCTTCTTCTTCCCCGAATGAGAGCTCTCCCATTTTTGTGTGGGAATGAAGGACAACCTCCCAGCCGACCCCTCCCCTGTTTTATACAATGAAAACCTCCCCAAAAACAAGATTTCCTCAAAATTAAAACCAAAATTTCCAAACTAAAGATGCTGGAATTTTGCTGGGAGGAGGAGGTCGTCCGGGATGCCCATCTCAGCTGGCCGCGGGATGCCCGGTCGCCGGATCCGGCTGTGACGTCAGGAGAGTGCTTGGATTGCGGAAGAGGCGTGAGGAGGAGCGGATGATGGCTGAAGATGGTAACGGAAGATCAAATCACGGATCCGGGAGGTGATCTTGGGCGCTGTCTTCGGAAGTTGGCCATATGGAATGGATGCATCGTTGGAAGAATGGGCGCTGATCTCGGCTGAGACGAGGACTCCGAAAGAAGGAATGGGATCGCGGACGGAAGAAGAGGCGGACGGCACGGTCGGCTGGGTGTTCTGGGATGCAGACGCGGCAAATGGCTGGGTGGAAGCTCACGAACGGCTGGGGCTCGGGAGAAGTGGACAGATGCCATGGATCACGGCTGGGAAGAAGGCTGAGAAGGCTGGGGAGAAGGCTGATGAGAGCACAAAATTGCGATCTTCACATCACTTAAATTAGTATTATTGCTAACAAATAATCATAGAAGTGTTGTATTAATATTATATTTTTGTGGGGTGCAGGTGATCGGAAATCAAAGCTAAAATGCACATTGGGTTCAAAAAGATGCATCACTATAGGTGACCAGCCAACCGCATGGGTCGACCCCAGTTGCACACTAAAAGGAGGTCAAGTTCAGCGGTCCACTTCGTCGCAGCTTCATTTTTCTGCAAGCCAGCATCTATTCCACGTGTCACGCGGGAGGCTTTTGGAGTTCATGATTTATTCGTCCCAGCCGTCATCCCGTGAGTTCGCTTCTTCCACGAGCCCAAGCTCAACCGTCCGCGAGCCAGCTCCATTTCCACATTCTTCCGCTGTTAGCTCCCTTCTGCGAAGCATTTTCCCTTCCCAGCATCTCGTGTGACCCAGCTTCTTTTGCATCTTAGCCCAAGCGCCAGCAGTCTGTCTTCTCCGCTTGTGAAGCCATCCTGCATCCGAGTCCCAGTTCACAGCAGTCTCCCAAGCGTCCCAGCATGCCACGTCCGATCCTCCTCGCATCCATCTGCTTCTCCCGAGTTCCAGCCACATTAGCTCCCAGCGTCCGCGTGCAGCTCATCATCCCGCGATTTCCGCATCTGCGATCAGCTAGCATCCGGGCGTCTTCCAGATCCGCGTCTCAGCTACCAGCAAAGGTCACACGCATCATCTGATTCCCAAGCGCCAGCAGTCCGTCTTCTCCGCGTGCAGCTCATCATCCCGCGAAGATCCCGCATCCACAGCCTCATCCAGCCGTCCGAGTCCAATTCTCCCGCATGCTCATGCATCCCAGCATCCCACGATCTTCAGCCTTCCTCAGATTTGTGCATCCAAATCTCATCCTGCGGCCAGCAGCCCATTCCGCGTCCAAGGATCTGCTGCTCAGCTCCTCCGCATCCGATTCTTTCGGATCCACGCTCATTCCTTCCGATCTGTGATTCCAGCATCCACGAGCCTCCCAGATTCCGCTTCCCCCGCGAGTGATCCTCCACGTCCAGATCTCATGCATTGGAGCATCCCGCATCCCCTGCTTCTGCGATAGAACAGCAGTGAATCCCAGGATCTGTGAAGCTTCCCAGCATGCCACGTTCGTGGCCAGCCAGCATCTGAATCCCAGCAACCGTGATCCCGCGATCCACACCCCAGATCCATCGGGTCCGCTCATCTCCACCGCGTGTGAGAAGGGGATTGACCCCAGCTTGATATATACCTCTCGGCTGGGTGAGAAAAGGTATCATCCCCTCATTCGGAAAAAAACAGAGGAGCCAGCCATTTTGGAAAGAAAAAAAAAGAGAGAGGAAGAAACAGGGCATCCCCTGTTCTTCCGAAAAGAAATAAAAAAAAGAGAGGCTAATATTTTAATGGAGGGCTGATATCTTGTGAAGGGTGATGGAGGAACCTTTGATGTCTTATTTTCTTTCAAGTAAATTCTGAACATTGATCTCTTTGCTTTACATCTATTAAAATGTTTTTGATTCTTGCATGCTTATTTATGAGATAGATCTTTTATGGTTTATATTTCTTGATTCATGGATTGTTTCGATGTTTGATTTGTCGTAGACGTAATCGGCACGATAAATACCTAGATCTTGAATTCATGTTTTCAAATTATATACTTCATGATTAGAACTATTCTATCTGATTGATCCTTAATCAAGAATCGCAGAATTTAATTGTTGAAAATAATATCATCGAAGGGGATTCCAGATCCCTACACCATCTTAATCTATCCAAATTTTAATTCTCTGTTTACTGATTTATTTTCTATTTGCAAAACATCATCTTTATCCACAAATTTATTGAATTAATTAATCTAAAATTATATTAAATAATCTAATATATATTTCGTTTTCTGAGAATTCGATCTCGGACTTTCGAGATTTTACTACTTGTACGATTCTCTTATACTTGGAAGATTAGTTTCGCGAAAACATTTTTGCGAACGCGTCAAGTTTTTGGCGCCGTTGCCGGAAAACGGCTGATTTATTAGTATAATTTTAGATTTAATTAGTACTTTAGTAGTTAGTCTTTTTCTAACAAAAAAAAAAATTCTTTACTGCTGTTTTTTTATTTCCTGCACAGTCTGCATCAAACTTTGATATCAAAGTAATTAACCGTCTGATTGAACTCAAATTTGGTTGTTAGGTGCAGGACCTGTGTTTCGTTCATCTGAACAGTCTGAAACTTTTAAGACCATTAGATTAATACGAAACCTTGCTGCTTTCTGTTTTGAATTTTCTGCATTTAATTTTTTTTAGAATCAGAATTTTATTGTTATCATATCTCATTAACCCTTGTTGCTAATTGAAAATTTAAGAAAAAAACTTTAAGGAAAGATCAAGGGTGATTATTCAAAAAAAAAGAGAGGAAAAACCTAAAATTTCAAATTTCAGAATTCAAATTTCAAACTTCAACTCATAAAATTTAAAAAAAATAAATAATTTGCTTGATCACCTATTCAATGAAATTTAATGTCATGTCATAAAACATAAAAAAAAATCTCTTGATTGTTGCATATAGTATAAGGCATCAGCATAAAATATTCTAAGGGCTGAACCTATTTAAAAAGATAAGGTCGGAATTTCATCACTCGTCCTTAGCCCAAAAATCACCCCATTGCATAAATATCCTAAGCTTAACTAAAATCAACTAGACGTTGGCCCCTAAGGACATTCGAGCTCAATAGGACAAAGACCACCGAAAGTTGCACCAATTTCGCTCTGTGGCTTAGTTGATGTCTAGGCAAGCTTTGTCCCTATAAGGAAGACAGTTTATTTGTTCGAAGCAAGTGGGTTTTAAGTGGGACCTTTGCGAACGCATCGTGACCCCTCCACTTACCTGGGAGCTTACCTGGTCAACTCGGTTCATTAGACCGGATTGGAGGCTTAGGTGCCCTCTTCAAACCAGTTAGGAGCTGTCTAGAAATTTAAAAAAAATATTAGAAATTGAGGTGTAATGTTTTGTTGCATGTTTGATTGTGAATAGATTTTTATTTTAGGGTGTCGTTTTAGGATATCTTTAGTTGGTACTTATATTTATATTTATTTTTTTAAAAAAAATATAAAAAAAATTTAATTAAATTTTGTATGCTAGGTTGGAATAGGGACAACACTGGGCGTTTGAATCGAAATTTTTTTGACAATTCCTTAGATCATATTATTAAAACTCTTTCGCAAAATCTCAGATCTGGTGAGATGGCTGATGACGATGTAGGAAGTCACCATGGTAATGAAGGTAGACCCCCAGTTATGACACTTCGACAATACTTACACCCCACTAGGACTAGTCAACCTTCATGCATGATTATTCCTGAAAATGTAGGACACTTTGAAATCAAACCAGGAGTAATTCAATTGCTGCCAAAGTATCATGGAATGGAATCCGAGAACCCTTATCTTCACCTTAAGGATTTTGAGGAAATTAGCATCATATTTAGAGTGCCAAATGTATCGGAAGATGTCCTTAAATTGACCTTGTTTCCTTTTTCCTTAAAGGATAAAGCCAAAACATGGCTGAACTCCTTAAGACCTAGATCGCTAGGAACATGGCATGATATGCAGAGAGAATTCTTGAAAAAATTCTTTCCCGCACAAAGGACTAACTTTTTGAAAAGGCACATTAGTAACTTCCAACAAAAAGACCATGAAACATTTTATGAATGCTGGGAGAGATTTAAAGAGTTGCTTCTCTCTTGTCCTCATCACGGGTTTGAAACATGGAGAACCATTAGTTTCTTTTACGAAGGGTTGTCTCCACAGTTAAAACAATTTATAGAGACTATGTGCAATGGTTTATTTTTGGAAAAGCAACCCGATGAGGCATGGGACTATTTAGACTCTCTCGCAGAGACTGCACAATTATGGGATACAGGGGATAGAGTGAATAAACCTTTACCTAAGCCTACTAGCGTTGGACACGGGGGCCTTTACAACCTTAGTACTCAGGATGATATTCAGGCTAAAATGGCAGCCCTTACTAGGAAGGTAGAGAAAATTGAACTTAGAAGGATAGAACCCGTCAAGACCATAGAACATAACAGCGAGTGTTGTAGGATTTGCGAGATGCCTGGCCATCTCACCACTGATTGCCCCACAATACCTGCATTCAAGGAAGTCTTGCACGATCAGGCCAATATTATGAATACCTATCAAAAATCTTTCAATAATCCTTTTTCGGGTACTTACAACCCTGGTTGGAAGAACCATCCAAATTTCAGGTGGAGGAATGACCAACCTCAACAAGTATATAACCCAACTCCTCCACCTCCGCAACCTCATTATGCACATGCACCCCCTCAAAAACCCAGTCTCGAAGAAACTTTGCCATCTTTCATGCAAGGTCAAGCTAAAATCAATGATGAATTAAGAAATCAACTGACAACGCTGACCACTGCTTTAAGTGCTCAAGAGAAGGGTAAGCTACCAGCTCAACCACAACCTAACCCTCAAGTCTATGGCGGTAGCAATGCATCATCTTCAACTTCGCATAAAGAACAAGCGAAGAGTATAATATCTTTGCGAAGTGGAAAGGTTATTGACCGACCAGTCCCAGAACAAACACAAGTCATACCTGATTCTGACCCTCCCAAGATAAAAGAAAAGGATAACGAAGAAACTGAAGCACAAACATCTACTGAAAAAATTAAATATCCTTTTCCTGCACCATTTCCACAAAGATTAAAGCCCTTGCAAAAGCTTGAACCAAACTCTGAAATTCTTGAACTTTTTAAGCAAGTAAAAATCAATGTACCTCTTCTTGATGCAATCAAACAAGTGCCTTCCTATGCAAAATTTTTGAAGGATTTGTGCACTGTCAAGCGTCGATTAAATGTCAAGAAGAAGGCATTTTTGGCTGAAAATGTGAGTGCAATTTTACAGCATAACATTCTTCCTAAATATAAGGATCCAGGTTGCCCAACTATCTCGTGCATCATTGGCAGTTTTAGGATTGAGCGAGCATTGCTAGATTTAGGAGCGAGTGTGAACTTGCTGCCATATACGGTATATGAGCAACTCGGTTTGGGTGAGTTGAAGCCAACAACTGTGACCTTACAATTAGCTGATAGGTCAGTGAAGGTCCCTAGAGGGATTATCGAAGATGTGTTGGCCCAAGTAGACAAGTTCTATTTTCCTGTTGACTTTATCGTACTGGACACACATCCTGCTTCCAATTCACCATCTCAGATTCCGGTCATCTTAGGACATCCATTCCTTGCAACTTCTAATGCATTAATCAATTGTAGGAATGGTGTTATGAAGCTTTCTTTTGGCAATATGACCTTAGAATTGAACGTCTTTAGTATAGGTAAACAACCCAGTGATCATGAAGAAAGTAAAGAAGTTGAATGGGTTGAAACCATTGCAGAAGAATATCTTTTAAAAGAAATATTTACTGAATCGGCTGACAATGGTTTAATAGATTGGTGTTCTGAAGGTACTGCTGATGATGTGGTCCCACCTATTTTAGATAATTCGGATGTCATGATGATCAATGGGTAGAGACCGAGAATAGAGAAATTCGAACAGTTGCCCTCACAAGGAACAAAAATTGTGCAATCTCGAAAACAAGCACCCATACTTGAGCTGAAACCCTTACCAAGGGAACTCAAGTATGCCTTTCTTGGACCCGATAACACTTTTTCCGTAATTATCTCGACTGAGCTCGATAATGATCAAGAAGGAAAATTACTTACGGTCCTAAAGAGTCATAAAGAAGCGCTTGGATGGTCGATTGCAGACTTAAAGGGGATTAACCCTTTGATTTGCATGCATCGGTTATATTTGGAGGATAATGCGAAAACCACAAGGCAAATGCAGCGTAGGCTGAATCCTACAATGAGAGACGTGGTTAAAACAGAAGTCCTCAAGTTGCTTGACGTGGATATTATTTACCCAATTTTCGACAGCAAGTGGGTGAGTCCTACTCAAGTCGTGCCCAAGAAAGCGGGTCTGACGGTAGTCAAAAATGAGCAGGGTGAACTAGTCCCAACTCGTGTTCCGACGAGTTGGCGCATGTGTGTTGACTACCGAAAATTGAATTTGGTCACTAGGAAAGATCACTTTTCCCTACCCTTCCTAGACCAAGTTTTGGAAAGAGTTGCAGGACACAAATTCTATTGTTTTCTCGATGGCTATTCCGGGTACTACCAAATCGAGATTTCACCAGAAGATCAAGAGAAGACTACCTTCACTTATCCTTTTGGCACATTTGCTTTCCGTCGGATGCCATTCGGGTTGTGTAATGCACCTGCAACATTCCAAAGATGCATGCTCAGCATTTTTGAAGATATGAACGAGAAATTTTTAGAAGTGTTTATGGATGATTTCTCTGTTTTTTGGCGATTCATTTGATGATTGCCTATCACATTTACAAGCAGTCTTAGCTCGATGCATGGTAAAGAATCTAATACTGAATTGGGAGAAATGCCACTTCATGGTGCCAAAGGGAATTGTCCTAGGACATATTGTTTCATCGAAGGGCATGGAAGTTGATAGAGCCAAGATTGACTTAATCGCCAAGCTACCTGCACCCAAGATAGTTAGAGATGTTAGATCATTTTTGGATCACGCAGGATTTTATAGAAGGTTCATCAAGGACTTTAGTGTCATAGCTCGACCATTATGTAACCTCCTATCCCTTGATACACCATTCAATTGGACTGAAATCTATCAAGAGGCATTTGAAAAGTTGAAGTCTATGCTTAGCACTGCACCCATCGTGCGACCATCCGATTGGTCATTACCTTTTGAGATCATGTGCGATGCTAGCGGCTATGCGATAGGAGCTGTCCTAGGACAACACAAGGATAATAAGCCATGTGTCATTTACTATGCAAGCAAAACCTTGAACGATGCTCAAATGAATTACACCACCATCGAGAAGGAATTGCTTGCAGTAGTATTTGCATTAGACAAATTTCGCTCTTATATCCTTGGTGCTTCTATTGTTATCTTTACGGACCATGCAGCGCTAAAATATTTGCTGGATAAGAAAGAGGCCAAACCACGCTTAATACGATGGATACTTCTACTCCAAGAATTTGACATCACTATCAAAGATAAAAAGGGAGTAGAGAATGTGGTTGCTGACCATTTATCACGGCTAGTTGTTCATGATTTGGTGCCACAGTTGCCCATCAAGGATTCGTTCCCTGAAGAGCAATTGTTTGCTCTTTCTACTATGCCATGGTATGCTGATATTGTAAACTTTTTTGTCACGAACCGGATGCCGGAGCATTGGGGATCGAATGATAAGAATAATTTCTTGCGTGAAGTAAGGAGCTATTATTATGATGCCCCTTATTTGTTCAAGTATTGCAACGATCAAATCTTTAGAAGATGCATTCCGGATCATGAGATGCAAAGTGTACTCTCTTTTTGTCATGCCAGTGCTTGCGGAGGTCACTTTGCATCTAAGAAAACGGCAGCTAAGGTGTTACAATGTGATTTTTATTGGCCAACACTATTTAAAGATGCCCACGAGTTCTGTCGGACATGTGACCCATGTCAACGTGTTGGGAGTCTAACTCATAGGCAAATGATGCCTCTTCAGCCCATTACTGCTATTGAAATTTTTGACATGTGCGGCATTGATTTCATGGGCCCATTTCCACCGTCTTTTGGATATGAGTACATTTTAGTTGGTGTTGAGTATGTGTCCAAATAGGTAGAAGCTGTGCCTTGTCGAACAAATGACCACAAACCAGTTTTAAAATTTTTAAAGAAAATATATTTTCTAGGTTTGGGATGCCCAAGGTCATAATTAGTGATGGGGGAAAACATTTCTGTAATAAACCTTTTGAGATCCTATTACGAAAGTACGGTATCACTCATAGAATTGCAACTCCTTATCACCCGCAGACTAGTGTCCAAGTAGAGTTAGCCAATCAGGAGATTAAACGAATTTTAGAGAAAACGGTGAATCCATCACGCAAAGACTGGTCTTTAAAACTTTCTGACGCATTGTGGGCTTACCGTACTGCTTATAAAACTATTCTTGGTATGTCCCCGTATCGGCTAGTCTATGGAAAAGCATGTCATCTACCTGTTGAAATAGAGCATAAATCGTATTGGGCCATTAGAAAATTAAACTTTGAACTGTCAGATGCTGGTTTAGCTAGAAAAATACAACTAAGTGAGTTGAATGAAATTCGTCGGGATGCGTATGACAATGCTAGACTTTGTAAAGAACGAATGAAAATTAAGCATGATAAATCAATTCTAAGAAAATCTTTTGAACCTGCACAAAAAGTTCTTTGTTATGACTCTCGCTTATATCTGTTTCCTGAAAAGTTACGATCAAGATGGACAGGTCCTTTCATTGTAAAAACTGTTTTTCCACACGGGGCAGTTGAAATTGAGAATCCACAGGATGGCACAATTTTTAAGGTAAATGGACACAGATTAAAACCTTTTCTTGAGAATTTTGCAGATGAAGAGGACTCCTTTTCCTTGGGGGAGCCTTCTTATGACTGAGCTTGACGGCCAAGGTATGTGTATATTAGTTAGAATTCAATTTTTTCTTTTATTTCTAGTTTTCTTCTTATTTTGTAGGTCTTCTTTTCTAAAAATCAACAGCTCAAGGTATTCTTCTTCTCTCTATTATTTTCTCTATTGTCTCTCATATATAGTTTTCTTGCATTTTTTTTTTATATTGAGGACAATGCAATGTTTAAGTTGGGGGGAGGGAAATATTTTGATTTAAAAAAAAAAACTTGTTTTTGCATTTGATTTATTCTATTACTTTCTTTTCTGAGCAAATGCACATGTATTTTCATATTGAGTTTATGCAACTATTAAGGCAAGGAACACATGCATACTATGACTGATCAGAGACCTATTATTAGATCCCCACACGTGTACTTAATGACAATAGGAAGGCCTCAGAAGTTCATATTTGTTAACTGTATTTTTATTAGCCTTATCCATAAAAGAAGTATGAGTATCCTTGTTCGTACCATAAGGTTCAGGATTTGGTTTTCACATAAAGATAGAGGTTGAATATCCCGACTAGATTACTTAGGTGCCTTATGATCCGACCTTGGTTGACCTATAGTCACGATGCAGTCACATATATAATAAAAATATTTATATGGTTCAGTCTACCATCTCTTTTCTTGCATAATTATTCTTTAAAAAAAAAAACTTATGATGACAAGTCTGGCCTCGTGGCGTAGTCTGGTTCGAGTAATTAAGTCCGAGGGGTGTTTCACCTAATGTCTTGAGCCAACTGAATCAGGGGTCATTGACTGAAAGCTCGCTACATGGACCTTACTAGAGCCTAATGGGGTTGGATAGCTGTAGTTGTCATGTGTATTAAAAAAAAAAATGAAATAAAAATAAGCATGAATGAGTTGGTTAGGCTGAACCTAGTGACATGTGGTAATGGCTGGTTTGACTCCATTGTATTGGACCTCTATGTACCCGGGTTGTTTAGTTGGGATTGATAGCTCTTTCTTTACATGCGAACCATTCTTGACAAATTTAGACAACATGTGATATTCTGAAAATTTGATGGATCAGGTTCTAATAAATTGTAGAAAACACTTTTGAACTTGAGTAGTGCACCTAAAACTTAGGCGGTGCCCTGTTGTGATGGAGGTATTAGTACTCTGAGAAAGTCATGCGATTTGATACACACTACATTTTTATATTTCCTTGCTTTGATAGTTGCCATGCTTGAAAATATATATTAATTAATTACATGTGTATTAGCTTAGGATTTATTTCATATTTTTATTAGAATCTCATGTCATATCATTCATGATGTTTGTGGGTAACATCCCTGAAAACCCTCACGAGACAACACTCGTCCACTAGGGTAACCTAGGGGTTTAACGGCTTGTTGCACGTGCTAAGTGCAATCGTGATTCCTACGAAAGTGAGTACATATCTTAGTTTTATATCTTTAGCTTCAATAAAAAGTCATAGGTTAAACCACACCTTTCGCACTCTCATTTTATTATCTGCTCGTTAATTGCTAGAGACTAGCAATAAGCTAGTTGGGGGGTGTGATGAGAGCACAAAATTGCGATCTTCACATCACTTAAATTAGTATTATTGCTAACAAATAATGATAGAAGTGTTGTATTAATATTATATTTTTGTGGGGTGCAGGTGATCGGAAATCAAAGCTAAAATGCACATTGGGTTCAAAAAGATGCATCACTGTAGGTGACCAGCCAACCGCATGGGTCGACCCCAGTTGCACACTAAAAGGAGGTCAAGTTCAGCGGTCCACTTCGTTGCAGCTTCATTTTTCTGCAAGCCAGCATCTATTCCTCGTGTCACGTGGGAGGCTTTTGGAGTTCATGATTTATTCATCTCAGCCATCATCCCGTGAGTTCGCTTCTTCCACGAGCCCAAGCTCAACCGTCCGCGAGCCGTCTCCATTTCCACATTCTTCCGCTGTTAGCTCCCTTCCGCGAAGCATTTTCCCTTCCCAGCATCTCGTGCGACCCAGCTTCTTCTGCATCTTAGCCCAAGCGCCAGCAGTCCGTCTTCTCCGCTTGTGAAGCCATCCTGCATCCGAGTCCCAGTTCACAGCAGTCTCCCAAGCGTCCCAGCATACCACGTCCGATCCTCCTCGCATCCATCTGCTTCTCCCGAGTTCTAGCCACATCAGCTCCCAGCGTCCGCGTGCGGCTCATCATCCAGCGATTTTCGCATCTGCAATCAGCTAGCATCCGGGCGTCTTCCAGATCCGCATCTCAGCTACCAGCAAAGGTCACACGCATCATCCGAATCCCAAGCGCCAGCAGTCCGTCTTCTCCGCGTGCAGCTCATCATCCCGCGAAGATCCCGCATCCACAGCCTCATCCAGCCGTCCGAGTCCAATTCTCCCGCATGCTCATGCATCCCAGCATCCCACGATCTTCAGCCTTCCTCAGATTTGTGCATCCAAATCTCATCCTGCGGCCAGCAGCCCATTCCGCATCCAAGGATCTGCTGCTCAGCTCCTGCGCATCCGATTCTTTCGGATCCACGCACATTCCTTCCGATCTGTGATTCCAGCATCCACGAGCCTCCCAGATTTCGCTTCTCCCGCGAGTGATCCTCCACGTCCAGATCTCATGCGTTGGAGCATCCCGCATCCCCTGCTTTTGCGATAGAACAGCAGTGAATCCCAGGATCTGTGAAGCTTCCCAGCATGCCACGTTCGTGGCCAGCCAGCATCCGAATCCCAGCAACCGTGATCCCGCGATCCACACCCCAGATCCATCGGGTCCGCTCATCTCCACCGCATGTGAGAAGGGGATCGACCCCAGCTTGATATATACCTCTCGGCTGGGTGAGAAAAGGTATCATACCCTCATTCGGAAAAAAACAGAGGAGCCAGCCATTTTGGAAAGAAAAAAAAGAGAGAGGAAGAAACAGGGCATCCCCTGTTCTTCCGAAAAGAAATAAAAAAAAGAGAGGCTAATATTTTAATGAAGGGCTGATATCTTGTGAAGGGTGATGGAGGAACCTCTGATGTCTTATTTTCTTTCAAGTAAATTTTGAACATTGATCTCTTTGCTTTACATCTATTAAAATGTTTTTGATTCTTGCATGCTTATTTATGAGATAGATCTTTTATGGTTTATATTTCTTGATTCATGGATTGTTTCGATGTTTGATTTGTCATAGACGTAATCGGCACGATAAATACCTAGATCTTGAATTCATGTTTTCAAATTATATACTCCATGATTAGAACTATTCTATCTGATTGATCCTTAATCAAGAATCGCAGAATTTAATTGTTGAAAATAATATCATCGAAGGGGATTCCAGATCCCTACACCATCTTAATCTATCCAAATTTCAATTCTCTGTTTACTGATTTATTTTCTATTTGCAAAACATCATCTTTATCTACAAATTTATTGAATTAATTAATCTAAAATTATATTAAATAATCTAATATATATTTCGTTCCCTGAGGATTCGACCTCGGACTTTCGAGATTTTACTACTTGTACGATTCTCCTATGCTTGGAAGATTAGTTTCGCGAAAACATTTTTGCGAACGCGTCAAAGGTTGAGAAGGCTGGGAGGTGATCGCGGCCGGATCACGGGAGAAGATGTACGCGGTGAAGACGGATGCGGCGAAGATGGATGCCAAAGATGCGAACAGCCAGATCGCGATGAATGGGGCGTCTGATGCGAGTCCGGAAAGCTGGTTCGGATGCGTGGGATGCTAGGAAGCGCAGATGGATCACGGATCCGCTGCTGTGAACCCCACGGGCTTTTGGATCCTCTTGGATGAGGAAACTAGATCCTTGGCGAATCCATTATGCAGTGCCTCCAGATGACTGCCAAGTGTTGCTCGAGTGCAAGTATACTTGATCAGATTAATTATGCTCCAGCATGATCAGGTTCGGGGTTATGCATCATCCCAATCTGTACCAAATACGCATCTTAACTCTGATTTACGATCAACTGCATCCAACAAAAATATAATATTAATATAGCACTCTTATTATTATTTGTTAGCAATAGTACCAATTTAAGTGATGTGTAGATCGCACTTTTGTGCTCTCATCACACCCCCCAACTAGCTTATTGCTAGTCTCTAGCAATTAACAAGCACATAATAAAACGAGAGTGCAAAAGGTGTGGTTTAACCTATAAATTTTTTTTTTTTTAAATCAAAGAGATAAAACTAAGATATGTACCCACTTTCGTAGAGTATCACGATTGCACTTAGCACGTGCAACAAGCCGTTAAACCCTTAGGTTACCCTAGTGGACGAGTGTTGTCTCGTGAGGGTTTTCAGGGATGTTACCCGCAAACATCATGAATGATATGACATGAGAATATGAAATAAAGCCTAAGCCAATACACATGTAATTAATTAATATATATTTTCAAGCATGGCAACTTTCAAAGCAAGGAAAATATGAAAGTGTAGTGTGCATAAAATAGTATGACTTTCTCGGAGTACTAATACCTCCACCACAACATGGCACCGCTTGAATTTTAGGTGTACTACTCAAGTTCACAAGTGTTTACTATAGTTTATTAGAGCCTGATCCATCAAATTTTCGAAATATCTCATGTTGTCTAAAATTGTCAAGAATGGTTCGCATAAAAAGAAGGAGCTATCAATCCCTAACTAAATATCCAAAGTACATAGAGGTCCAATACAATGGAGTCAAACCAGCCATTACCACATGTCACTGGGTTCAGCCCGACCAACCCTATTCATGCTTATTTTTATTTTTGAACACATATGATGATTACAATAGTCCAACCCCCTTAGGCTCTAGCAAGGTCCATGTAGCGAGTTTTCGGCCAATGACTCCTGATCCAGTTGGCTCAAGGCATTAGGTGAAACACTCCTCGGGCTTAATTACTTGAACCAGACTACGCCACGAGGTTAGACTTGTCATCTCCACCCTTTTTTTTTTTTTGCAATATAGAGAAGGTAAACTGAACCATATAATGTGATTGTATCGTGACTATAGGTCAACCATGGTCGGAACATAAGACACTTAGATGATCCAGCCGGGGTATTCAACCTCTATCTTTATGTGAAAACCAAATCATGAATCTTATAGTACGGACAAGGATACTCGTACTTCTTTTACAGATATGGCTTAATAAAAATACATTAAACAAATGTGAACTCCTGAGGCCTTCCTATAATTATTAAGTACATGTGCGGGGATCTAATAATAGATCTCTGATCAGTCATAGTATGCATGTGTTCCTTGCCTTAATAGTTGCACAAACTCAATATGAAAATACATGTGCATTGGTAATAAATCAAATGCAAAAACAAATTTTCTCTCTCTCTTTTTTTTTTGGCAAAATATTTCCCTCCCCCCAACTTAAACATTGCATTGTCTTCAATGTAATAGATACAAGAAATATTTATATGAGAGACAGTAGAGAAAATAATATTGGAGAGAAGAGGAATACCTTGAGCTGTTGATATCCTACAAAACTAGGAAAAAAAATAATTCTAACTAATATACACATACCTTTTGTTAGATGTATGCCCTAGAAGCCAATTTTGGCTGACACATTATTAATTCTGGGACATAATTTGTCCTTAACTTTATTATTATTGAATAAATGAAAGGCATCTTTTTCATTCATATTATTTATGTGTCTATGAATCGTCTAAGAATTAATAAGATGATGATGCATATTCTTAAGAGTTAAAAATTTGAGCCATGCATCATTGATGATTAATTTCTGAATGCTCCTGATCAATGGATCATCACGAGGACAGTGATCGATCCGATCAGTGCACACATTGCTTTCCTTATGGATGGACGAGACTCGAGTCCACAGTGTGGCGACACTGAAGTAATAGTGCAGGTGCTTGTTAAGAACAAGGGTACTGAGCGTGACCAATACAAGAAGTCACTTGGATGTCTATCCACTCGTCAGTGACTTGCTTGATGTTGCAGTAGTGTGACTGGTCCTTTGACCTGCGGTGCTTCGGCCACTCACAGTAAGGTTATTGTAGTTTGACTGCACACATATATGGTCTCTAGACATATGGGACCATGCAGTGTAGATTGGCTGCAGTAGGTTCATTGTAGGAGTAGGGTATGCACCTATAAGGAATCTATCGATCTTGATAGATAAGGAGAGATCCTATGTGATTTATAAGACTGAGTTCGTAAGATCTCGGCCGGGGCAAATTGCACAGTAGAGAAAGAGTTCTCCGCTCTCGAACTTAAGTCGAATAAATCTTCACATATGACAGACGATGGGGTTTGACGAGTTGTCCATGACCTCCGTCCTGTAGGGATCCACGATAGTAGAACTGTATCACATATTGACTGCACCTAGAGGTTCACCATTCTATTCTGCTGGATAGCCACTACATGCTGCTAGGTGTCACTGGTGGATGGTGGGACTCATAGGGATTGTCTTGATGATCGATAAACCCTAATGAGTTGAGTTGGAATCGTTCCAATCCATTGAAAGGAGTTTTCAATGATATTGTGATAGAGATCACAATATATCTCACTACCAGTCAGAGTAGAACCTATGGGGTCACACACACTAGAAGTATTGACCGATCCGATGGTTGAAAAAGTGATTATGAATTACGAGTAATCAATTCGATTGATAAGAAGTTGAAGAAGGAATGGGAATTGATTAATTGGACTTAAAACACAAATCCTACTTGGAGTAGGATTCCTAGAATCCTAATTGAATTAGGACTGAAAATCCTATTTGGAGTAGGACTGGGATTCCTACTTAGAGTAGGATTCCTACAATCCTAATTAGATTAGGATTTTGAATTCATTTTGGATTCCTACTTAGAATAGGATTCCTAAAAATCCTAATTGGATTAGGACTTCGGATTCAAATAAGAGTTCTAATTGGAGTAGGACTAAAATTAAATAAGTCCTAATTAGATTAAGATTTCTTAAGTTCTAATTAATCATTAATCTAATGGATCAACATGACTCCTAATTGGATTAGGATTGAAGGGTTCAATTGAGTCATGATTCATTCAAGTCCTAATTGGATTAAGACTAGCATTGATTGAACCCAATTGATTCAAGCCTAATTAGATTAGGACTAAACCATGAGAGGGACACCTAATCCTCCTTAGAGAAGGATTAGGTTAACCAAATAAGAGGGGCATGAGCCCCTCTCCTTTTACTTGGTGCGGCATGAAGAGAGGGGGCCGGCGCCCCCTCTTTGGAAACTAGTCTAGGGCTCCTAAATTATAGGAGCCCTAGATGGCTATAAAAAGGGAGCAAAGGGGCCGGCACCCTAATAAAGGTGAAGCTCTCTTCCTCCAAGCCGTGGCCACCCCTCTCCCCTCCTTGGTTCAGCCGCAAGCAAAGGGAAGAAAAGAAGAAGCCATAGGCGGCCTTCTCCTCCTCTCTTCCTCCTTCCAACGCAGGAAAAGAAAGAAGGCTGCAGGGGCTTTGATCCTTCTCTGATCTTCATCCTTCTTCTTCCTCCTCCCAAGCACAATCAAGAGTGGATCAAAAGGGAAGAGATCAGCCACCAAAAAAAGTCTCTGCAAGAGAGCTAGCACCTCGGAGAGACAAGGAAACCTTGATCGGTCCTCTACTTCGTGTGGATACCCGTAGAGGCCGGACACTTGAACGGCTTCAAGCGAACCTTATTCCAAAACCACGAACTTCAGTTTGCAGTGATCATCTACCCGCACAAGGTGAAGATCTGATCTTTCCAAAGGTTTTAAAAGTTTTAATCCTTATCTAACTACGAACGGTTCATGAAACAACGTTCATGAGATGAACGTCGATCCCGCATATGCCGATTCCGCTGCCATCTGATTTTGTTTTGAATTATCAGCGGCATGGGCGGGGTTCCAACTGTGGTATCAGAGCCAGGTTTCGTAGATTAAGGTAAGGATTAATTATCTAAAGGCATCTTAGATCTGAAAATTGAAAGATTATGCATGCTGAAAATTTCTGCATGCGGATTTTTTAGGATTGCTGAATTTTTGGATGCTGATTTTTATATGATAAGATGATGATTCTAATTGCATTGTTAATGAGATTACAAAGTTTAGAATCATGATTAGCATAATCAGCAACCTATGTCATAACATAATCAATTAATTCTCAGATCTGAAAATTATAATTGTTGCATATGGTGATGATCATAGGATTCAAACCCTTTTGGTATTAAATGTAAAGACCTGCGATGTGATCTGCAATGTCATGTAATTTTTCAGATGCTTGCATGCATCTTATTTAATATTTTGAGAGGCCTGCGTGCCTCCTAAAAGGGAGATGTAATTTATTATTATTTTTATTTTATATCTGGCTGTATTTCTGTGATGTGATGTACGTCAACGATCAAGTCGAAGATGATGCATGAGATGAACAGGGGTCTAAGCGGTTGATGGCGATTGGATCAAGAGTTGGTCAAGGATCGAATCAAGGAGGCTTGGAACCAATTCAAGGGTTGAAGACCAGTTGATCGATTGACGTGCATGTGCTTGTAATATGACCTAATTAGAATCCATGATCATCACCCATTTAAAGTTTAGCTTTAATTATTGCTGCGATTATAACTGCCTGCAATGTGCCGTTTGCATGTGATGTGAATGAGAGTCGGGTAGATAGGTTTACATGTGATGTAGCAAACCCAATTGAGACCTAAATTAAAACCTCCTCAATCAAGTCGAGAGTGAACCAACATGAGCGAGTCATATTAGATTAATTGATCTAATTGGTGTCTAGGAAAGCATGAAAGGTGCTTACTTAATTAGGACCTTAGTCTCTGAGTAAGGGGAGCCTCCCACCTGCTTACCTGGCCAATTGTTCGATTACCTCTTATGGAGAGCTCAAGTTGCAAACACTAAGACCTGATTAACCAATATTAAGTCTATAGGTCTTCCACCGTAGTAGAGCTGCTAAGGTCATTCTGATGTTAATTTGTCTCGGCTGGACACAGTGGGCAAGTTGCATCGGAGGGCTGGACCTCTCTATAGACATGAGATGTTGTAGGATAAAGGTGGGGTTGGGCACCAATAACTGTTAGGTGAGGACCCAATGACGACTTTATTCCTACGGTTATACGGTGGGTCTGACTTAACTAAGAAATGGGACCAATAACTGTTAGGTGAGGTTTTCATGGCTTAGAGACCAAGTTGCACTGCAACATGCTTGAGAAGCATTGTACAAGAGTTGTACATTCATCAATCTATGTGTCACCAATAACTGTTAGGTGAGGTGGCATGTAAATCGGTGGGACCGCAGTACCCACTAGAAATCCTAGTCGTGTGGGATTTCCGTTTTCCTACCAGGGAAGTGTGAGGAATTCGAGAAAATAGTGGGAGTTACATTTGTTCTAAAAGACCCTAGAACGGATTAAGATCAAGTACAAAAGTCTAACTAGAATCTTTACTCTCTGCAGATCATAATGTCAGCCTCAAACCCTTTGATCCGTATTCTTGAGACCAACCGATTGACCGGTACCAATTACAGAGACTGGCTTAGGAATCTCAAAATTGTTCTGAGTTGCGAGAAAATAGGCTATGTGCTCGACAATGACATCCCCGCATTACCAGCATGTCCGACCGCTGATCAGCGTACGACGCATGAGAAGTGGACAGACGATGACACTAGGGTCAAGTGCTATATCATGGCATCCATGTCCAATGAACTACAATGCCAGCATGAAAATATGAAGACTACTAGGGACATACTGGCACACCTGCAAGAGTTGTATGGTGAGCAGAGTCGCACAGCTCGTTTTGAAGTGTCCAAGAGGCTCTTCAAAGCAAAGATGCGCGAGGGGTAGTCCATCCATGATCAACGTCTGACTATGATCAAGGACCTAGAGGAGCTTGAGAAGCTCGGTATGAACATGCACAAGGAATTGCAAGTAGATCTGCTCCTTCAATCCCTTCCTGATTCATTTGGTCAGTTTATAGTAAACTACCGCATGAATAAGATTGAATGCACTAAGTCTGAACTGATAAATATGTTGGTAACTGCTGAGGGAGCCTTGAAAGGTTCAAGAGGCAATGTCCTTGCTGCTGAGTTGACTTCTGGTTCCAAGAGAAAGTCTACTTGGAAGAAAAAGAAGCCTGCTAAGAAGCAGAAGAAAGACAAGAAGCCAAAGAAGGAAGTTCAAAAGAAAAAGATTAATGACAAAGGAAAATGTTTCCACTGCAATGTCGACGGCCACTGGAAGAGGAACTGTCCTTCATACCTCGAGAGCCTGAAGAACAAGAAAGGTGACACACCTTCAGAAGGTATAGACTTGCTCATAATTGAAACTAATCTAACGATTTCTTCTACTTCTAGTTGGGTTATAGATTCTGGTTCTAGTGCTCATCTGTGCATTACCATGCAGGGTCTAAAGGAAAGTAGAAGGCTGGCGGAAGGTGCGGTAACCCTTCGGATTGGCAACGGGGCAAAAGTTGCTGCTGTGGCTGTGGGCACCTACCATCTGCGACTACCGTCTGGTTTTAGTTTATTACTTAGAGACTGCTATTATGTACCTGCTGCTAGCAGAAATTTGATTTCTGTTTCATGTCTAGCACAGAAAGGTCATGTTTTTACATTTGAGAAAGACTGCTGTTCTATTTATTTCAGAAATAAAATAGTCGCACGTGGTTTTATGATTGACAGTCTCTATCATTTGCATATGGATGTATCTATAAATATGTCTGAGCAAGAAGTGAATGCCAAAGGATCCAAAAGATCCAGGGATGAGATAAACCAAAAATATTTGTGGCACCTCAGGCTTGGCCATATTGGAGAGGACAGAATGAACAAAATGGATAAAAATGGGCTTCTCGGCTCATTGACATCCGAGTCATATTGATGCGGTTGGATCCACTAGACCGCCTCGGACTTAATCATTTGGTTATTTTTGCTTTTGAGTCCTTGATGTTAATTTTATTTCAGCATAGCCTTGCTCGGGTTAGCCGACTTGGCCTTTATTAGAGTCGCTTTGAGTTTAGTTGTTTCTTGAATTCAATTAGATCAAGTCAAGTTAAGGGGTCCGGTAGCCACCTATAAATAGATGTGGTGAGCACCTATTTCAGTATGCAAAAATTGATTGAAAGGCTTTTGCCCTAACTCTCTTCCCTTCTCTCTTCTCTTCTTGCGACGCCTTCCTCCTCTCCCTAGGCCGCCGTCCAAGGCCGCCGCCCCCTCCTTCATCCGGCTGCACCACCTCTGTCCCGAGAGGCCAGCCACCTCCTCCCTCTTCTTCCTCCCCTCCTTGATCCCTTCCACCTTCTACAAACAACTCCTTCCCGTTGGATTTTCAGCCCGTCCTTCCCTGCGCAGTCATCAGTCGGAGGCTGATATCTTAAGATCCCGACGTCATCTCTAGACCCACGACCTACCGCTGGAAAGCTAACGCGGAGATCTACAACATATCCAAAATTGAGATCAATCTGACGGATGGAGATTTAGAAATCGTGTCTGCAATCAGGTCGGAACTACCCTTCCAGCAATCAAGAAGAGTCAAGAATCTTGGGATACGGATCAAATTCTATCGGATCGCATCAATTTGGTATCAGAGCAGTTCAATCCTTGGCCTTGGAAGATGGTGAACACCCGCTCTACAACCTCGAAGCAGCAAGAAGCGGCATCTTCAAGGGGCGTCGACCCACATCAAGAAGGCTCGCGATCACCCGCGGCCCCGGCGGACCTGAGACCCGATCTTGATTCCACCGACCGTCTCTTGGAGTTCTTGCGTGGGAATCAAACAACTATGCAGCAGAGCCAACAACAATTGATGGAGAAGATGGATACCACGCAACGCCATATTGAGATGATGTTGCAACTATTGCTAAATCAGCGGCAAGAAACTCCACCGGGGGGAGCTCCGCATCGGACCCGGGTGGAATCTCCGGCCCCTACCCATGGACGACCAGGACGGAGGGGACCCCCTCCTCGTGAGCCTCTCCTTCCCAACCCACCAGAGGAGATGCAGCTGGACCAAGGAGAAGATCGACCTAGACCTCGACCCGAGCTCATACCGATTGGCGCACGCGCTAGGGCTCGGGGGATGAGCCCGATTGGCATCGACGACGGGTCGGATATGGAGGATGATCCCATCCAGAATTTTCAGATGAGGAACCAGCGTGTGGGGGAGTACCCACGCCGAGGATATGAACAAGATCGGGACCGTAATGGAGATCGAGAGGGAGGAAATTGCGGACTGACTCTTAGGCTGAAATTTCCTAAGTTTAAAGACGGCGATCCTCTCGATTGGGTGTATCGAGCTGAGCGGTTCTTTCACTACCATGGCACAGCGGAGGACCAAAAGGTATTGATCTCATCTTTTCACCTAGAAGAGACCGCCCTGCGATGGTTTCAAACCGCCGACCGAGCCCGACCTTTCAACGGTTGGGAGGATTTTTCTGCAGCAATTTGTCGGCGTTTCGGCCCTACCGAGTACGATGACTTCCATTCTATGCTATCAAGGGTCATCCAAAAGACTACTGTTAGAGCCTTTTAAGAGGAGTTTGAGAGGATCAGCAACCGAGTGGTGGGGTGGAGCGACTCCGCGCTGAAAAGCGTATACCTCGGAGGACTTCATGTCGACATTCAAGCCGAGGTGAGGACTTTGCGGCCACAATCTCTGGAGGATGCCTTTGCCTTGGCCCTAATGGTGGAAGAGAAGATCAAGACCACTCGATCAGCGGCACGGGGCAGCTGGACCAACCCCCGGGCCGTCCAAACCGCAGGGGGCTCCATCGGCCAGCCGAGAGCGCCGATGGTTGCAGCAGCCAACACAGGGCCGAGGACCCCTCTTCGCTTGTCAAGTGACGTCAAGAGGGTTGAGCGTCCACCCGGGAGGACCTTGACACCAGCACAAGTGGAGGAACGTCGAGCAAAAGGCCTATGTTTTCGCTGCGACGAGAAATTTACACCGGGACACCGGTGTGCGCGGCCCGTCGGAGCGGTGATGTTGATCGACGGATTGGAGGACGAGGCCGTGGCTGAAGATGGTGATGAGGTTGCTGAGGATGAGCCCCAAGATTTAGAGGCCAAGGAAGAGGACGTGCCACCTCAGATTTCATTACATGCCTACTCTGGATCGGCGACACCGAAAATGCTACGCGTGGACGGCATGATCAAAAGACGTGTGGTGCGTATCCTCATAGATACGGGCAGCACCCACAATTTTTTGGATGAGAGGCTCGTCAAACAGATCGGTCTCATAGCAGAGCCGACATTGGGCTTCGACGTGGCATTGGGTGACGGAGCCATGTTGAGGGCGGAGGGCATATGCCGAGGCATCACTTTGACGATCCAGGGCAGCCAATTCAAGCTCGATCTCTATCTGTTGGCATTACGAGGAGCTGATTTGGTCCTTGGTACGCAGTGGCTGCAGAGTCTTGGCCCGGTTACATTCGACTTCGCCGAGATGTGGGTGACTTTCAGACGGAGCGGACGGCGAGTTAGATTGGATGGCATTCGGCCTAGCCCAAGGGCTGCACTTCAGCCCCTAGTCGGCTTGCCCGGACCCGACGCGCACAGCTACTTGATGCAGTTCTTACCTCTGTCGACGGAGACCACGACGGAGGCAGGTATACCTACTGATTTGGCTGCTCTCTTACAGGGGTTCGCAGATTTATTTGAGGAGCCTCATGGTCTTCCACCCGAGAGGGAGCACGATCATCACATAGAGATTGTACCGGGAGCAGAACCAGCGAATGTGAGGCCTTACCGCTACCCGCACGTTCAGAAGGAGGAGATCTCAAAGATGGTACGAGAGATGTTGGAGAGCGGCATCATTCAGCCTAGTAGAAGCTCATATTCATCGCCGGTGCTGCTGGTACATAAGAAGGACGGGACGTGGCGATTCTGCGTTGACTACCGGGCACTTAACACAATCACCGTTAAGGACCGGTATCCGATTCCAGTCATCGAGGAGCTGTTGGATGAGCTTGCTGGTGTGGAATACTTCAGCAAACTTGATCTCCATGCCGGATACCACCAGATCCGTGTCAGGCCCGAAGATGTGCACAAGACGGCGTTTCGGACACACGATGGCCATTATGAGTTCAGGGTGATGCCGTTCGGCCTCACCAATGCACCAGCGACGTTCCAGGGGCTCATGAATGACATATTCAGACCATTACTACGGCGGTATGTCCTTGTATTCTTCGATGACATTCTGGTTTACAGTCGTTCATGGCAGGAGCACCTAGAGCACTTAGAAGAAGTGCTGAAAATTCTGCGCGGAAATCAATTGAAGGTAAAGCGATCCAAGTGCCTATGGGCCGAGCCGAAGGTCGAGTACCTAGGCCATGTCATCTCTGCTGCAGGTGTGGAGCCGGACCAAGCAAAGATACATTGCATGACCGAGTGGCCGCTACCTAAGAACCAAAAGGAGCTGCGAGGATTTTTGGGCCTAACCGGTTATTACCGCCGGTTTGTGGAGGGATATGGAAAGATCGCCGCGCCACTGACCCTGTTGCTGCGAAAGGGCGAGTTTAGATGGACCGAGGCAGCGACGGAAGCATTCGAGAAGCTCAAGGAAGCCATGACGACGGCCCCGGTTTTGGCACTACCCGATTTCGCCAAACCGTTTGTAGTCGAGTGCGATGCTTCCGATGCCGGCATTGGTGCTGTTTTGATGCAGGAGGGACGGCCAATTGCTTTCATGAGCAAGGCGTTGTCCCCTAGGACCCGCTCGCTGTCCACATATGAGAGGGAGATGATGGCGGTCATCCATGCAGTCACAAAGTGGAGGCCGTACCTTATCGGCCGCCGATTCATCGTTCGGACTGATCAGCAGAGCCTTCCATTTTTTCTTGAGCAGCGCATACATACTCCAGCCCAGCAGAGGTGGGTGTCGAAGCTTTTCGGCTACGACTATGAGATGGTGTACAAAAAGGGCGCAGAAAATCGAGTAGCGGATGCACTATCGCGCCATCCCGAGTCCGGCGAGTTGGCGGCTTTGACTACGCCGTTTTTTTCTTTTATTTCAGACTTGAGGACCGCCACATGCCGGGATCCGGACCTAGTACAGATCCAGAGGGAGTTGGCAGCAGATCCGAGCAGTCATCCCGAGATGGAGGATCGAGATGGGTTGATTCTGGACCATGGGTTGATCCGCGTGCCCACCGATTCAGCCATGCGGCAGGTATTGATCCAGTACTTTCATGATACTCCTTTTGCTGGACACGAGGGATTTTTCAGGACTTACAAGAGGCTGAGTCAGAGCTGTACGTGGGTAGGCATGAAGGCAGCGGTCAGAGCTTATGTACAGCAATGCAATGTGTGCCAAAGGGCGAAGGCGGATTCACTGCGACCTGCGGGTCTACTTCAGCCTTTACCGATTCCTGATCAGGTTTGGGAGGATGTGTCGATGGACTTCATTGAGGGGCTGCCATTAGTTCGAGGGTACTCAGTGATCATGGTCGTTGTGGACCGCCTCAGCAAGTATGCCCACTTTTCGGCGCTCGCACATCCATTTTCTGCTCGACGGGTGGCAGAGGTCTACATACGGGACATTGCTCGATTACATGGTATGCCTCGGACTATTGTTTCTGATCGTGACCGCATTTTTGTTAGCGCATTCTGGCAGGCTTACTTCAAACAGCAAGGGACGAAGCTTGCCATGAGCTCGGCTTACCACCCTCAGACTGATGGGCAAACGGAGGTGGTAAACCACTGCATCGAGCAGTACTTGCGCTGTATGATTGGTGATCGGCCTCGAGAGTGGCTTTCTTATTTACCTTGGGCCGAGTATTCGTACAACACCGCTTTCCACTCAGCCATAGGGATGACACCCTTTGAGGCGGTGTGTTGCCCAAGGTGACAAGCCAAGAGAGGGGGGGGGGGTGAATTGGTTTCTTCTTCCTTTTTTTTTTGATGCTTTAAACGTTTTCTTAATTAAGTGCGGTGGATGCTTTCTTAAGCTATTTGAGTGAGTTAAACTAACGCAAGAGTAGAAGATGATGCAAGAGTAAATGAAAACACAAGCACAACACTAACACAACAATATATAGTGGTTCGGTGCTCTCCTTAGCACCTACGTCCACTCCCCAAGCGACCCCTTGGGAATTCACTATAATCCCGCGGATTACAGTTGGATTGTTTTTCAGGCTCACAATCCAAAAACCTTTGTTGGTTTTACGGGCTCACCAACGAACCTATACACTTGGTTTTCCGGGTTCACCAAAAACCTTTGTTGGTTTTTGCGGGCTCACCAACTAACCTTTACACTTTGGTTTTCCGGGTTCACCAAAACCTTTGTTGGTTTTGCGGGCTCACCAACGAACCTTTACAAAGTGTTTAATTAACAAAAGGAAAGATTCAAACTCCTAAATGAGCATATGAAACAATATAAGCTACAAGGAAGAGTTAGAAAGTATTTATCGCTTTGAAGTCGCTTTGCTCTTCTTTGTCAAGGATGCTTCACTCTTTAAAGGGGATGGAGCTCTTGATGCCTCTTTGAATCTGCTCAATCCCTTTCTTTGATTCTTGAATGAAGCTCTTGATGAAGAAGATTAGGGCACTTTTGTATTCTTGGGGTACTCTTTGATATTCAACTCAAAAGTTATTCTCTCTGATGAATAGTGCCCCTTTAAATAGCTTTCCACCTTCTTTGGTCAAGCCCCAATGGTTAGAATTCAAAAACTAGCCGTTACTGACCTTGGAAAGGCAAAAAGTACATCTGCAGAACTAGCCGTTACTGTTCAGCCCGTGTTTGGGTCGGCTCAACCTGTCCTTGGGTCGACCCAACTTTGCCTTGGGTCGACTCAAACATTCCTTGGGTCGACCCTCTCAGAAACCACAGAAACCTCAATTTCAGCCTTCCTTCCCATGGGTCGACCCAACCATTCTTTGGGTCGACTCAAAGTCCACTTGGGTCGACTCAACTTCTTCTTGGGTCGACCCTCTCAGTAATTCCAGAGAACCAATTTCTGTCTGTCTTTCTGTCTTGCCTTTGGGTCGACCCTCTCAGGGTTGGGTCGATCAACGCTTGGGT
>NW_024069794.1:0-29113 GCF_009389715.1 Phoenix dactylifera
AAGTCCAAGTCTTTAGGGTATTGTCAATTTATATACTGATAGCCGATTTTTTTTTATGTAGAAATGGCCACTAATTTGTCACTTCGTTCATTGTTGGATAATGACAAGTTGACTGGACCCAATTTCAATAACTGGCTTAGAAAACTTAAGATTGTGCTAGAGCATGAACGGGTCCTTTATATGATAACGGATCCAGCACCTGAGCAGCCTGCTGCTAATGCATGGGGTGCGGTCAGAGAAACTTATCAGAAGTGGCTCAGTGACTGTATCACTGTCCGATGCATTATGCTTGCTGCAATGAGCGAGAAGTTCAGTCGCCGATTCGAGAACGCCCAGCCCGAAGAAATCGTTCAAGTGTTGAACGAATCTTTTGGCACTCCCGACGATGTTGAAAGATACAAGACTAGTTATGCTATTTTCAGCGCACGGATGAAGGATGGGGCATCGGTGACTGATCATGTATTGTACATGATTGAGTTGATCGAGCGCTTGAGCACTCTCGATTTTCCCCTTCATGATCAATTGGAGAAAGATGCTATACTGAACTCTCTTCCTGGTTCGCACAGCCCATTTCTCACCAACTTTCGTATGACGAAACCAGTAGTAAATTATTACCAATTGTTGGGTTTACTACAAACTTTTGAGAAGGATCACCAACTCCTAAAAGGGTCGGTGAATTTAGTGGGAGGTTCGTCCAAGGGTCGTGGTCCTTTTAAGAAAGGGAAGAAGAAAAACAAAAATCAAAAGAAAAAGGTGCATCGTGCAGAGCAAAGTCAGACTAAGAATAAGAAGGCTGATCAGAGTAAGGCAGAGTGCTTATACTGTAAGAAGCAAGAGCATTGGAAGAGGAACTGTCCTCAGTACATTGCCTCTCTTGATCCGAACAGGCCAAAGAAAAAGATGCAATCAGTTGTAGATCATGGTACTTATATGATAACACTTTGTAATTTTTCAATATATGATAATTCAACCTGGGTATTGGATACCAGAAGTCCTTTTAATATTTGTAATACGTTGCAGGGACTACAGGTCAGTGAGAGATTTGAAGAAAGCGAAAGGTTCTTAAATGTTGGAGATGAAAGATCAGTTCTAGTTCTAGCTTTAGGAATTCTGAAACTTGTATTCAATTCTCAAATAATAGTCTTAAGTGACTGTCACTTTTGTCCTTCTTTCTTATTGAATATAATTTCTGTAGGTCTTTTGGCTATGAACGGTTATGAGATTTCAATAAAAAGAAATTACTGTGATATCATTATGAATGGTGTTACTGTAATGCATGGACAATTGAGTAATGAAATTTACATATTATCACAGCCTGTTCATGTAATGTACAAGTCCAATAAGCGTCCTAGAATAGATAATGTCATGGATGTCTACCTTTGGCATCATAGGCTAGGTCATATTAACAAGAACAGGATGAACAGGTTAAATAAAGAGGGAATCCTCAATATTAATGATTGTGAATCATTAACAACCTGTGAATCATGCCTTCTTGGTAAGATGACCAAGTCACCTTTTACTGAAGAAGGTGAACGAGCTAATGACTTATTAACCCTAGTACATTCTGATGTATGTGGGCCAATGAGCACAAATGCTAGAGACGGATATGCATATTTCATTAATTTTACAGACGACCTTTCGAGGTATGGTTATGTCTATTTAATGAGACATAAATCTGAAGCATTTGAAATGTTCAAATTGTATCGTAATGAAGTAGAAAAATAAACTGGAAGTATTAAACTCTTCGATCAGATCGAGGGGGTGAATACCTTTCCAATGAGTTTTTGACATATTTGGAAGAGAATGGGATTCTTTTCCAATGGACTCCTCCTGATACACCGCAGTATAATGGCATGTAAGAAAGGAGAAATCAAACTCTATTAGATATGGTTCGATCCATGATGGGGTTTGCTGATCTGCCCATATCCTTTTGGGGATATGCACTTGAGTCAGCCTGTTATATACTTAATAAGGTTCCAAGTAAATCTGTGAATAAAACACCACATGAGATGTGGACGGGATGGAAACCGGTACTCTCTCACCTTAGGGTTTGGGGGTGTCCGGCGTACGTCAAACGTTTGAAGACAGACAAACTTGAACCCAAGTGTGACAAATGTTTCTTTGTCGGTTACCCTAAAGAAACCAAAGGATATTATTTCTACCTTGCTGAAGAATAAAAGTTGTTCGTAAACAATAGAGCTGTTTTCTTAGAGAAAGAATTGCTTAGTGAAGGAACTAATAGCTCTAATATTGAACTTAGGAAAGTTCAACATGTAGAAGATTCGACACCATCCATTGAACCAATTGAGTCGGATTTGATTAGATCAGATCCAGAACCCATCTTAGATGCACCATTAAGGCGATCAGGTAGAGTACCACGTCAGCCGGACAGATATTATGGTTTCTTGGTTTAGGACGGGGATCCTGTCGAACTTGATGAAATCGATGAGGATCCGATCACCTACATGATGCAATACAGAGGTATGACTCTGATGCATGGCTTGGAGCCATGCAATCCGAAATGGAATCCATGAAGGTCAATGATGTATGGACATTGGTTGACCCACCCGAAGGGATTAAATCCATAGGGTGTAAATGGATTTTCAAAAAGAAACGGGGCGCAGACGGAAAGGTAAAAACCTATAAAGCCCGTCTGTTGCCAAAGGATATCGTCAGCGTTATGGTATTAACTATGATGAGACATTTTCTCCTATGGCAATGCTCAAATCCATTCAGATTATGCTTGCGATAGCAGCACACTTAAATTATGAAATCTGGCAAATGGATGTAAAAACCGCTTTTCTAACTGGAGATTTAGAAGAGGAGGTGTATATGATGCAACCTGAAGGTTTTATATCTACAGATGAGTCTAAGGTGTGCAAGCTTCAAAAATTCATTTATGGATTAAAGAAAGCTTCACGGAGTTGGAACTTACGATTTGATAAGGTGATCAAATCGTATGGCTTCATTAAGAATGAAGAGGAACCTTGCATTTATAAATGGGCAAATGGTTCAGTTATTATATTTCTTGTTTTGTATGTGGATGACATTCTTCTAATCGGAAATGACATTCCTGCATTACAAGAAATAAAGGTTTGGCTATCATCTTAATTTGCCATGAAGGATTTGGAAGAAACATCTTACATCCTAGGGATGAAGATTTATAGAGATAGATCTAGAAGATTGCTTGGATTATCCCAATCCACATACATTGATACTATACTGAAGAGGTTCAGTATGATTAATTCCAAGAAAGGCTATCTTCCAATGGGCCATGGAATTAACTTCTCTAAGAGGGATTGTCCGACAACCTCTCAAGAAAGAGAGAGTATGGATAGAATTCCATATGCTTTGGCAGTAGGATCTATAATGTATGTCATGACATGTACTAGACCAGATGTGGCATACTCACTAGGAGTAGTGAGCAGATACCAGTCTGATCCAGGTAGCAACCACTGGAAGGTTGTAAAAACCATCCTTAAGTATTTGAGAAATACTAAAGACGAGTGGCTTGTCTACGGTGATTCTGACTTAAAACTTGAGGGATATACCGATTCAAGTTTTCAGTCAGATAAAGATGATAGCAAGAGCGTGTCGGAATATATCTTTACTCTTAGGAATGGGGCCATCTGCTGGAAAAGTTCCAAACAGCATATAGTGACCGATTCTACATGTGAAGTTCATCACTGAGCTTGGAGTGACACCCTCCGTTGATGGTCCAGTACCTGTATTTTGTGACAACATGATCGGTCCTTTCAATTTCGAAAATAAACCATGCAATAGCACGTATCCTGTAGGATAGTGATTACGGGTGTCGGTCCACAGGGATTGGAGACAAGTTATTTTTCTTTTAAAAAAATAAATCAAGAAGAAGAATTTACTAACTTGAATTAACTAAATTAAACTATAGCATTGCATCAGGGTCTGTGTTTTTTAATTTTTTTTTATATCTTTTGGAGAGGCATGCAATATTGGCTACAAGCCTTTTAAAATTAAAGCATAAAGAGTTTTAAGAAAATCCATCTTAGGTATAGCAAGAAGTGTCGACCTAATTATCCTAACCTAGGGTGTAGTACATTTCTTCTTCCTAGGCATGGATCATCTTAGACTACTTTAGCAAACATGAATAGTAAATGGCATGCTCAAGGTTTAAATATCATAAAAGAAATATTTCATTGAAGATAAGAATTTAAACAAGCTCCAAAATAATAAAGAAAATAAGAACTACAATGCCCTGATACATTGCTAGGGCTTCATCCAGCCCTAGACTAGACGTTTAGCCGAGCATGGCTTCCGGACGACCTCCCATCTTCAAATGAAAGTCTTCACCTCCCATTATTCCCAAAATATCCAAAATACTCTCTCTCTCCCCCTCCTTTCTCTCTTTTTTTATTTCTTTTTCTCTTCTTCCCTCTCGGCTTTCTTCTTTTCTTCACCGAAACAGGGGGGCTCCCCTATTTTTTTCAACCGAGCTCTCCCAAGCCGATGGCCACCCTCCTTCTTTTATAGAGGATGAAGGGCGTTAATCCGTGGAATGGCTGGATCTTGAGAGTGATCCGTGGAGCACCGGATTGATTGTAGATGGCCGAAAATGGAGCTGGCCGCTGGATCGACGGAAGGTGGACGGAAGAAGATGAGATGGTCGCGGGATCGATGGGAGGCTGATGCGGAATGTCTGGATCTCGGAGAAGACGGGGACAGAGCTGGAGATGGATGCCGAGCTGGGTTACCGGCTGTTGGGAGCCGATCACGGCTTGGTGCTAGGAATGAATCCGGAAGGGAAGACGTCGCAGATGCTCAGGTGCTGGGCGATTGCTGGGTCGGAGGCGTCACGGGCGGAAGAAGAGGCGGGGGATCCGGTCGCTGGCTGCACCGCGTGGGACTCGTGGCTGGAACGGGAGAATCGACGGGTGGCGACTCGATTCTCGGCCGTGATCCACCGCGGGAGGAAGAAGATGAAGAGTGGAGATTTTATCCTGCTGTGAACGCGCTGGGACGAGCGGCCGGTCTGGGATGCTGCGGCTGTAAACGGAAGGGAGTGATCTGGGAGGATTAGGAGAAGACGACGATGCATTCGGCTGGGAGGAACTCCTTTGATCGCGCGGGGGAGGATGCGGAGGGGATCATGCAGTATGTTCCAAAACAAGGAGGGAAAGAGAGTAAATATGATGTGGGAGATGAATGCGTGAGAGTTATTATATATATTTATATTTTTATATATATTTTTTTATTTATTATTATTATTATTATTATTTTTTTATTTGTTTTGAAAAGTGGTTGGGGTCCACTCGGGTAGGTTGGAAGGGCTTGGTCCTGAATCTAAAATAGAGGAAGTTTGGACACGTGGAGAAAATGGGAGAGGCCTCTGTTTTGCTAGGTTGGGAAGCTTGGTGCACACGGGGAAATATGACGTGGACAAAGGAATGGATAGCTTCATGCACATGTGGGAGAAAGCAATCCACACATGGAACTGATTGGGACTAATTCGTGAATGGGGTGACTCGACCTGCACCCATTAGACTAGATTAATATAGAAAATCAATCAAACTTGAATAATTTGTCTAACGATAAATGAAACACATTTTCCTATGTTTAAATCCAAAGTTTGTGCATAAAAATAATAATAAGTGCTAGGTAAAGTAGATTAATTTATACATTATTTAGCACTTATCACACCTCCAAACCTACATTTTGCTAGTCCTCGAGCAAAATAGAAAAGAAATTGACTCACTTTCGCAGGAATCGCGATTGCATTTACCGTATGCAGTAAGGCTTTAAACCCCTAGGTGGCCCTAGTGGACGAGTTTCATCTCGTGAGGGTTTCCGGCTCAGACATCCACAAACTGCTTTAAATCATTTATTATTATTGTTATTATTAAAATCTAATTTAGGATATATAAATGATGAGAATTTTAAAGCACACACGGTTTTATTTACTAAGTCAGCCCAAATTCTAGGTTAGTACGCAATATAAGTTGAAGTCATTAAGTTTCTGTTTAGGAAGTTGTAAGACTTATTTATACTGGAGTGCTCGGTGAAATCTGAACCGTACACAAGCTAAGGATTCGGATCTCCAAAATATTGCAAAGACTAGTAGTTTTCAAGGATTGGTCGAAGGGACCTACTCACTGATTCAAAATCATCTTATCTGCAGGATTTCAAGAGTTGTGGATGTTTACTTTAGTACCTCATAGGCTTTATCTGTAATATTTCGGTTTTCTCGAATTTTTACAACAACGGCTTTCAACTATTATCTTTTTCAAGGTCAATACAGCATTTTTTTTCTTAATTTTTTTTTTTTGAATTAGATAAGTATGATTCATCAGGATCCAAGGTTGCTACTATACTATCAACATATTGTCGAGCCTAGACCTTAGAAGGGTCGGCCAGTGTGTAGTGAAATTCCAAAGTATTAATTAGCTTACAACTCCCTAAGAGAGACTTAATAAAAAGAACTTAAATTTATATTACTTCCGACTAGTCATTGGGCTTTTTAGATTTTATATACCTTGTGTATTTATCATTCTCGCATAAATGTATAGAAATTAGGTTTTTAAAAACAAAAACTTTTTTTTAAATTTTTTATTATTATTATTATTTATTATTATTTTATAAAAAATGAAAATGAACACACATTTTTTTCTTTTTTTTTGGATGAAAATCAAGATGAATACCCCCAAACCTAAACCTAACATTGTCCTCAATGTTAAAGAAAACTAAAAGAATTGGGTTGCCTCCCAACAAGCGCTAAGTTTATTGTCTTCAGCCAGACACAGTGCATCCTTAATTATTTTGATAAACAGGGTTCGTCAAATTAAGGGATTCGATCAATTGCCCATCGGCAACATAGTCCACATAAGGTTTTAACCTTTGACCATTGACTTTTAAAACATGTCCACCATTGAGGTGTTGGATCTCTACTACACCATAAGGAGAAACCATTTTCACTACGAATGGTCCATCCCACCTAGAGCGAAGTTTACCTGGGAAGAGTCGCAACTTGGAATTGAATAGCCAAACCTTTTGACCAGGTTTGAAGGACTTACGGTTAATATTTTTATCATGAAAAGCCTTAGTCCTTGCTTTATAAATTTTAGCATTTTCATAAGCCTCATTGCGCAATTCTTCAAGTTCACTTAGTTGGAGTTTTCGGTGAGGACCAGCTACTGCCATGTCTAAGTTAAACTTTTTGATAGCCTAGAAAGCTCTATGTTCAAGTTCTACCGGTAAGTGACAAGCTTTTCCAAAAACTAATCGGTAGGGAGACATGCCAATAGGAGTTTTGTAGGCAGTACGATAGGCCTAGAGTGCATCATTTATCCTTTGAGACCAATCTTTCCTATCGAGACGTATCGTTTTTTCTAAGATGTGTTTTAACTCCCTATTGGACACCTCGACTTGTCCACTCGTTTGGGGATGGTATGGGGTAGCAACTTTGTGGGTGATGTTATATTTGCGAGCCAAAGCCTCGAAAGACCGGTTGCAAAAATGAGATCCCCCATCACTGATGATGGCTCGGGGTGTGCCAAAATGATAAAAGATGTTTTCATGTAAAAATTTAATCACAACCTTGTGGTCATTAGTTTTAGTGGCGACAGCTTCTACCCATTTTGAAACATAATCAACCCCTACAAGAATATATTCAAAACCAAAGGATGGTGGGAAAGGGCCCATGAAGTCAATACCCCTTACATCAAAGATTTCTACAATTAAAATAGGATTGAGAGGCATCATATCTCTACGGAAGATGGTACCCATCCGTTGGCACCGTTCACAAGTTTGGAAAAAAATATGGGCATCTTTGAAAAGTGTGGACCAATAAAATCCACTCTGTAAAACTTTTGCTGCAGTTTTTCTACCCCCAAAATGTCCCCCACAAGCTTGTGAATGGCAGAATGAAAGAATACTTTAAAATTCGCATTCGGGGACACATCGACGGATTACTTGATCGGGACAATACTTGAATAGATCGGGATCATCCCAATAATTGAAATTTACTTGTGAAAAGAATCGGATCTTGTCTTGAGTTGACCAATCATCAGGAATTCATCCTATGGCAAGGTAATTTACTATGTTTGCAAACCATGGCGTTTTCATTCCTTGTACCTCAAATAATTGTTCATCTGGGAAAGCATCATGCAAGGGTGAGGTATTCTTAGAGGGCTCAAGAAGAATCCTAGATAAGTGGTCTGCTACGACATTTGCAGTTCCTTTCTTGTCACGAATTTTTAGGTCAAATTCTTGTAGTAAAAGAATTCATTGAATCAAACGGGGTTTGGTGTCCTTCTTTGCAAGAAGGTGTCGAAAGGCAGCATGATCAGTGAATACGGTAACCTTGGATCCTAATAGGTAAGATCGAAACTTGTCTAGCACGAATACTACAGCTAGCAATTCTTTCTCAGTGGTGGTGTAGTTCAATTGTGCATCTGAGAGTGCTTTACTAGCGTAGTAGATGACATGAGGTACTTTATCTAGCCGTTGCCCTAAAACTGCCCCAATTGCATAGTTGGATGCGTCACACATTAATTCAAATGGAAGGGTCCAATTAGGGGGCCGTATGATAGGTGCAGTGGTCAATTTCGAGCTAAGATTTTCAAATGCCTCCTCGCATGCTTTATCAAAGACAAAGGGAGTGTCCTTGGCAAGAAAATTGCACAAGGGTTTGGAAATCTTACTGAAATCCTGAATGAAGCGACGGTAGAAACCAGCATGGCCAAGGAATGATCGGATTTGTTTCACAGTTTTGGATGGAGGGAGATTGGAAATAAGATCGACTTTGGCTTTATCTACTTCAATGCCCCTCTTGGACACGACGTGTCCTAAAACTATGCCTTCTTGAATCATAAAATGGCTCTTTCCCCAACTTAATACTAGGTTGGTCTCCTTACATCTTTTCAAAACTAAGGTCAAACTGTCCAGACAATCGTCAAAAGATAGGCCAAAAACTGAGAAATCATCAATGAACACTTCTAGAAAGTTTTCCACCATATCTGAAAAAATGGCCATCATGCATCGTTGAAAAGTTGCGGGTGCATTGCATAGTCCAAAAGGCATCCTCCTATATGCAAATATCCCAAATGGGCAAGTAAAAGTGGTTTTCTCTTGATCGTCCGGGTAAACAGGTACTTGATTATATCCAGAATAACCATCTAAGAAGCAGTAGAAATCTTGACCAGCCAACCGTTCCAAAATTTGATCTATGAAAGGTAGAGAAAAATGGTCCTTCCTAGTCATTGAATTAAGTTTTCTATAGTCAATGCACACGCGCCAACCTGTGGTTGTGCATGTTTGTATCAATTCTCCTTTCGTATTTTCAACCACAGTGATACCTGATTTCTTGGGTACCACTTGTGTCGGACTCACCCACTTACTATCAAAAATTGGATAAATGATTCTGGCATCTAATAACTTCACCACTTCTTTCTTGACTACCTTCTTTATGTTAGGATTGAGTCTTCTTTGCATTTTTCGGATGGGCTTTGCATCATCTTCAAGATGAATTCGATGCATGCAAACAGAGGGGTCAACCCCTTTCCAATCGGCTACAGACCATCCTATGGCATGTTTATTCTCTTCTAGCACCCTTAAAAGTTTACCCTCCTGTTCAGTAGATAAGTTGGCTGCGATGATTACAGGGAGGCTATCTTCTGGTCCTAAAAAGGTATACTTAAGATTTGTCGAAAGTCGCTTCAACTCAAGTTTAGGTGGAGAATTAATGGAAGGACAAAGTGGTGTGCTAGCAATGGGGGGAAGGGGTTCAGGTCGGATCTTCCAAGGAAGGGAACTCATAGGAGATTGATTGTCGAGTAAGATGTTAACTTCTTCTACGGCCTTGTCTATATCAAAGTTGTCAATGTCAAAATGGGCCAAACATGCCTCTAAGGGGTCATCTGCTAAGATATAGGGAAGGGCGTTCTCTACAAGATCATCCATTTCGTCAATTAGGCAACACTCGTTTTCCCTCAAATGTTGGTCAGCGGCATGAAACACATTTAACTTAATTTTCATGTTTCCAAATGATATATCCATTGCCCCAGTTCTACAGTTGATACATGCATTGGCTGTCGCTAAAAAGGGATGACCAAGAATCATAGGGATTCGTTTTTTTAGGTTGGGCACATGTTCCATGTCAAGGACGATAAAATCTACTGAAAAATAGAATTTGTCTACCTTGATAAAAACATCTTCAATCATCCCCCTTGGCATCTTCACCGATCGATCAGCCAATTGTAAAGATACCGAGGTAGGTTTCAATTCACCCAACCCAAATTTTTAATAGACTGAATAGGGTAGAAGATTCACACTTGCCCCTAGATCTAAAAGTGCTCGATCAATGGAGTTATCTCCTATGACACAGGAAATAGTGGGAGCGCCAGGATCTTTGAATTTTGGAGGGATGTTGTGTTGGAGAATGGAACTTACCTGTTCAGTAAGTAGGACCTTTTTAGGCACATGTGTCCTAGATTTTCGCTTTTGGGTGCCAAGGTCTTTGAGAAACTTGGCATAGGAGGGAACTTATTTGATGGCATCAAGGAGTGGGAGGTTGATTTTAACTTGTTTGAAAACCTCCATCATCTCTTCTAGTGAAGTTTCCTTCTTGCCAAAGAGAGTGGGTGCATGAAGTGCTTCAGGGAATGGGGCCTTTGGAATGTGGGTTGTGGCAGATGGTGGATTAGCTGAAGAAGGTTTTGGGTTTTCATGTGAAACATTCCTCTCCTCTTCTTCACCTTCCTTATTGTTACCCTCCCCAACCTTATTATCTATTATACGACCACTCCTCAGGGTAGTCAAAGCATTGGCTTGCTCATGATTTAGTCGAGTTTCTTGAGCCACGTATTGTCCCCTTGGATTACTCATTGGTTGACTTGGAAGCTTACCTTCCTCTCGTTTGTTTAATGCATTGGCTAGTTGACCCATTTGGGATTCTAGCTTAGCAATTGATTGCATGTGAGAGTGCAATAGTTGTGTGTTTGCCTCCAAACCTTGAAGGGCAGTTAACACTTTCTCCTCAAAGGTTGTATTTCTTTGGGTTGGAGGAGGTGGGTGTTGAAATTGAGTTGAGGAACGGTAGAGATGAAAATTCTGAGGATTTTGAAAATTTTGGGAGTGGGGTTGGGTAGTATTCGAAGCTTGCTGTCTCCAAGAGAAATTTGGATGATTCCGCCATCCCGGATTATATGTATTGGAAAATGGGTCATTACCCGGTCTGGGCTGTGTTTGAGCAGCATTGATGTGTTCTTACACGAGTTCGGAGAATTGGGGTGCTGAGGGGCACTCATGAATAGGATGGGATGGGCTAGAACAGATAGTACACACTTGTGCTTGAGAAGAGTTAATGAAATGCCCACCTATCATCAGTTGGTCAATCTTATGGGACAATGCATCTACCTTGCTAGACAGGTCTATAGAATGACTTATTTCACAAATGGTCCCTTTTCTTTGAGAACTCGGGGGTGCTTGACGAGAACAGGAAGTATGGTGGAGGAAGTTTTCATTAAGATTTTTAAATAATTGCCATGCTTCATGCTCATTTTGAAGCATAAAAGTCCCCCCGCATGCAGCATCGATCATCTGACGGTTTCGTTCAGTCAATCCATCATAGAAACATTGCACTAGCTGCCACTTAGGTATTTGATGATGAGGGCATTTACGGATTAGGTCCCAAAATCTCTCCCAAGTTTCATGAAATTCTTCTCCCTCGGTTTGGGAGAAGCTTGTAATGGCACGTCTAAACTGGTTCGTTCTTCCTATGGAAAAGTATTTTTTAAGGAATTCTTGTTGCATTTGATCCCAAGAACGAATCGAGTTGGCTTCTAAAGAATTCAGCCATTGTTTGGCTCTAACTTTAAGGGAGAAGGGGAATAATCTAAGTTTCAGAGCATCATTAGTGAAGTTCTGAATCTTGACAGTGATGCAAATCCCAAGAAATTCATCTAGGTGTTTATATGGATCTTCATTGGTGAGCCCATAAAAAGATGGGAGCATTTGGATCACACTAGACTTTATTTCATATTGTACAGCTGCTACTTCAGGTAATCGAATGCAAGATGGGGAAGTGTAAATGGTGGGAGTAAAGTACTCCCTCAGGAGTTTGGGTTGTTCTTCAGCCATCTCAAGAGGTGGGGATGATTCTATTGTTCTGATCTCAGCTCGAATATTTCTAAGGGTCCGTTCTATTTCAGGGTCAAAAGGTAATAGGTCACGTACTCTAGAACGACTTCCTTGCATACACTAATACTTGATCAATCAAGCATGCAATAAAAGAAAAACACATCAATCCTTGTATTTGTTCTAAAATCACTAGACAGCTCCTAACTGGTTTGAAGAGAGCACCTAAGCCTCCAATCCGGTCTAATGAATCGAGTTGACCAGGTAAGCTCCCAGGTAAGTGGAGGGGTCACGATACATTCGCAAAGGTCCCACTTAAAATCCACTTGCCTCGAACAGATGAACTGTCTTCCTTATAGGGACAAAGCTTGTCTAGACATCAACTGAGCTATAGAGTGAAATTGGTGCAACTTTCGGTGATCTTCGTCCTATTGAGCTCGAATGTTCCTAGGAGCCAACGTATAATTGATTTTAATTAATGTGACACTATGTGAGATTGAGTTCACCTAAGTTGGGCAAGAGTCCGGTGATGAAATTCGGCTCTTATCTTGTTGGGATGATTGTCCTTACTAAGTGCAGATCAATTGGTGTATGTGTATCAGGCATGTATTCACAATTTTGCTGAAATTAAAATTAAACAATCACCACAAAATTTTAAGTTAATAATCAATTTAAACAAGAAAGGTTTAGAGGTTACCAAAGGAAAATTCTCCAGCAATTAAATTTTTTTTAGGCAAACCTCTACAGCATATCTTTTCCAGCAGTTCTCTTTCTGATCATCCCATATTTTTTTTCGATTTCTGATAAAATAATATAAAAAGAAAAATTAAAATTTAGTAGGAGAGAAAAAGGAGATAAGAAAAGTAACAACAATAGAAAATATTTTTATTTTAGATATATATATATATTTTTAAAAAAAATTTAATGAAAGGAAAAAATAACTATACTAGCAATCCCCAGCAACGGCGCCAAAAATTGATCGGTCCTTTCAATTTCAAAAATAAACCACGCAATAGCACGTATCCTGTAGGATAGTGATTACGGGTGTCGGTCCACAGGGATTGGAGACAAGTTATTTTTCTTTTAAAAAAATAAATCAAGAAGAAGAATTTGTTAACTTGAATTAACTAAATTAAACTATAAGTACGAATTAGAATTTATCAGATTAAATGGATCTAGGGTTTGGAGTCCACCACATAGCATTGCATCAGGGTCTGTGTTCTTTAATTTTTTTTTATCTTTTGGAGAGGCATGCAATATTAGCTACAAGCCTTTTAAAATAAAAGCATAAAGAGTTTTAAGAAAATCCATCTTAGGTATAGCAAGAAGTGTCTACCTAATTATCCTAACCTAGGGTGTAGTACATCTCTTCTTCCTAGGCATGGATCATCTTAGAATACTTTAGCAAACATGAATAGTAAATGGCATGCTCAAGGTTTAAATATCATAAAAGAAATATTTCATTGAAGATAAGAATTTAAACAAGCTCCAAAATAATAAAGAAAATAAGAACTACAATACCTTGATACATTGCTAGGGCTTCATCCAGCCCTAGACTAGACGTTTAGCCGAGCATGGCTTTCGGACGACCTCCCATCTTCAAATGAAAGTCTTCACCTCCCATTATTCCCAAAATATCCAAAATACTCTCTCTCTCCCCCTCCTTTCTCTCTTTTTTATTTCTTTTTCTCTTCTTCCCTCTCGGCTTTCTTCTTCTTTTCACCGAAATAGGGGGTCTCCCCTGTTTTTCTCAACCGAGCTCTCCTAAGCCGATGGCCACCCTCCTCATTTTATAGAGGAAGAAGGGCGTTAATCCGTGGAATGGCTGGATCTTGGGAGTGATCCGTGGAGCGTCGGATTGATTGTAGATGGCCGGAAATGAAGCTGGCCGCTGGATTGACGGGAGGTGGACGAAAGAAGATGAGATGGCCGCGGGATCGATGGGAGGCTGATGCGGAATGTTTGGATCTCAGAGAAGATGGGGACAGAGCTGGAGATGGATGCCGAGCTGGGTTACCGGCTGTTGGGAGTCGATCACGGCTTGGTGCTAGGAATGAATCCGGAAGGGAAGACGTTGCAGATGCTCGGGTGCTGGGCGAATGCTGGGTCGGAGGCGTCACGGGCGGAAGAAGAGGCGGGGATCCGGTCGCTGGCTGCACCGCGTGGGACTCGTGGCTGGAACGGGAGAATCGACGGGTGGCGACTCGATTCTCGGCCGTGATCCACCGCGGGAGGAAGAAGATGAACAGTGGAGATTTTATCCTGCTGTGAACGCGCTGGGACGAGCGGCCGGTCTGGGATGCTGCGGCTGTAAACGGAAGGGAGTGATCTGGGAGGATTAGGAGAAGACGACGATGCATTCGGCTGGGAGGAACACCTTTTATCGCGCGGGGGAGAATGCGGAGGGGATCACGCGGTATGTTCCAAAACAGGGAGGGGAAGAGAGTAAATATGATGTGGGAGATGAATGCGTGAGAGTTATTATATATATTTATATATATATATATATTTATTTATTTATTATTATTATTATTATTTTTATTTGTTTTGAAAAGTGGTTGGGGTCCACTCGGGTAGGTTGGAAGGGCTTGGTCCTGAATCTAAAATAGAGGAAGTTTGGACACGTGGAGAAAATGGGAGAGGCCTCTGTTTTGCTAGGTTGGGAAGCTTGGTGCACACGGGGAAATATGACGTGGACAAAGGAATGGATAGCTTCATGCACATGTGGGAGAAAGCAATCCACACATGGAACTGATTGGGACTAATTCGTGAATGGGGTGACTCGACCTGCACCTATTAGACTAGATTAATATAGAAAATCAATCAAACTTGAATAATTTGTCTAATGATAAATGAAACACATTTTCCTATGTTTAAATCCAAAGTTTGTGCATAAAAATAATAATAAGTGCTAGGTAAAGTAGATTAATTTATACGTTATTTAGCACTTATCACAATACTGGAGCCATAGCTTAAGCAAGAGAATCCAAAGCACATCAGCGGACCAAGCATATTCTACGTCGCTACCACCTGGTTCGAGAGATCATTGAACGAGGTGATATTGATCTTCAGAAGATTGACACAAAAGAAAATCTGGCTGACCCATTTACCAAAGTCCTCGGTATTAAAGAGTTCAACGAACACAAGTTGAAGATGGGTATTAGATACTGTGCCGAGTGGCTTTAGGCTAAGTGGGAGTTGTTGGAAATTGTATCCTAAGAGTCAATCGTCAGTGCGTTGATGATTAAATTTTGTAAATAAATTGACAAATTAATAAAATATTATTTGGCATTGTTCATCATTTCATTGTACATCTTCAAATGAACTCTTATATGATGAAGTCCATAGGACTTGTTTTATGATAAAGGAGGATTTATCTTCAAGTCCTTAAAACTGTTCACGATCAAATAATATGTTGTTACTAGGACGACAACATTATCGAGATTAGTACAAAAAGTTGTTCTTATGCTACCGGCTTAGGTTCGAACCTATGGGGTCACACGTATAGAAATTTCTAGGTTGATCAAATGGCTGATTAATGATTAAGAATCATTCAGGGATAATTTGGTCAATTCGATTGACAAAATTATCCTAAACAAAAGTGGCATTAAAATAATTATTGAATTATTGGAGGGTTAATTAGTAATTGAATTACTAATAAATTCAATTTGATTGAATTATTGGACTTTAATTAAGCCAAATTGAATTAGGTTTAATTTGGGCTAAATTAGGATTTGACTTAATTCGATCGGATTCGATCCGAGCCGATTGGGCATAAACTAATTGATCGGACTTGATCCAATTGGATTGGAATTGACTCTAGTCAATTAAGAGTCATTATTATGAAGAATTAAGTGGAATTAATTGCAATTGGATTGCAATTGGGCTGATTTAATGAGCCAAATCAAATTGGGTTCGATCCAAATTAATTTGGGTTCATAATTGGATCAATTTGATTAAACCAAGATTTGTGCAGTTTTAAAGACCATATGTCGTCGTAGGATGAATATGACTTAAGTCATGTTCACACTATGCGGACTTTAAAATCCACATGGCGTCGTAGGATGCATGCTCCCAAATCAATTAATTCTCCTAATGAAATTAGGAATCCTAAGTGATTAGGAAATTAATCAATTGATTAAGTGGACACATGTCATGCATCTATAAGCATAAGGATTGGACACTTGGCATTAATCCAATAAGATTATGTTGCCCAGATAGACAACCCAAGAGGGGGGGGTGAATTGGGTTTTTAAATTAACTTAGCTAATTAAAACTTTGTGGATGATTAACTAAATACTATAGCCAGTTATTTAATTAAAGCTAAGTGCTGTGAGTAATGTGTGGGGAAGAAGATGAGAGACAATGCACTACAAACACAAAGTTTTATAGTGGTTCGGAGCTAACCCTTGCTCCTACGTCCACTCCCCAAGTCTCATTTGGGAATTTCACTATAACCCCCTTGGATTACAGCCGGTTGTTTTGCAAGCTCACAACCGAACTTGTTGTTTTACGAGCTCACAACGAACTCGGTCGGTTTTCCCAGGCTCACCGACTAGAACCACTCCGATTGTTTTCCCGGGATCACAATCAAACCCTTACACTCGTTGGTTTTAAACCGGCTCACCAACCAACCTTAATCCCCTTGATTCAATCCCCCGATTGAATCAAGTAAATACACGAGATAGAAGAAAACAGAAAATAGCTTCTCAAAAAGCAGATTTAAAACAATATAATCGTAAAGGAGTTAGAAGCCCTCAAACGCTTTTAAGATGGTGAAGAGGTGTGGCTTCTGGAACTCCGGTCTCCTCTTGAAAGAGTGATCGACTTGAAAGCAGGAGGAGGAAGCTTTGAATGCTGAGAAGATGTTGGTGGAGCAGTAAATGCAGATCTTCCCTTTTTCTCGTTGAAGAGCACTTAGAGAGCTTGAAGACTTGAATGCTAGGAGTGGAATGTGTGTTCTCTACCTTGCTACAGTCTTCTGTGGCTATTTAAGCCAACCCCCACGGAAACTAGCCGTTACTCTGCTTTTTCTGGCCGTTCTGCACACTCTGCGCAGCCTGACAATGTGACCGTTGGTGGGTTGGAGTCGACTCGCGCGATCAGGAGTCGACTCGGCTGTAGCAGGAGTCGACTCGAGCTTTTCCGGAGTCGACTCGGCAACTGTTCCCAGTTTGAATTAAAGTTGCCGTCTTGACTGGGAGTCGACTCGTCTTGACCCGGAGTCGACTCGCCAACTTCTGGCGCTGACCTGGCAATTTTGGAGTCGGCTCATCCTCTGTAGTCCGTGGATCCAAATTTGAATTTTGTCCACTCGAGTCGACTCGACTGTCCTGGGAGTCGACTCGAATCTCAGAGCCCGAACTTCCGATTCTCTGTCTTTTGGCTCATCCAGTCTTGGAGTCGACTCGAACTTCCTTGGAGTCGACTCGGCTCTCAGTTTCCGAAAGTTGGTCTTCTGCCTTTTGACGTGAAGCTTGTCTTGGAGTCGACTCGAGCTGTCTGTGAGTCGACTCGGATCTCAGAGGCAGTAACATGGTCTTCTGTCTGTCGATGGTCGCACAGTCTCGGAGTCGACTCGCGTACTGCGGGAGTCGACTCGAATCTCAGAGTCCATAAAACGCTCTCTGACTTTTTCTTTGTGTACCGCTGGGAGTCGACTCGCGTTCCACTGGAGTCGACTCGAATCTCAGAGTCCATAAAACGCTCTCTGACTTTTTCTTTGTGTACCGCTGGGAGTCGACTCGCGTTCCACTGGAGTCGACTCGAATCTCAGAGTCCATAAAACGCTCTCTGACTTTTTCTGTGTGTACCGCTGGGAGTCGACTCGCGTTCCACTGGAGTCGACTCGAATCTCAGACCTGAAAAACTGCTCTTCTGTCCTTCTGTCTGTTTTCAGTCGGAGTCGACTCGTACTGATCAGGAGTCGACTCGAGCTCGTGCCAGTGACCTTGATACGCTTGGAGTCGACTCGTGAAACTCGGGAGTCGACTCGTATCTCAGACATTGGTTCATGCAGACTTCTTAACTTATCCAAAATGCTATGAACCAAGTCTAGAGACACTTGGACAGGATTTTCACTGAAACACTCAATTGAATTCATTAGTAATCACAAGATATACTCCAATGCTTTGAGCTCATCAAAATCAAACGGGGTTTTAATCAATCACTCCACAATCTCCCCCTTTTTGATGATGACAAAACTTTGAGTATATGTAAAATGAGTTGCTCAGTAAATAATGAAATAAACTCCATAAATGAATTCAAATGTCTGATAATTTAATTTATCCAAGTTTGAAAGGAGTGAAACATTAAATTTGGGAGTTAAAGTTCCCCCTTTCATTTGGAATTATATAAGCCTTCATATTCTGCAATCAATTGTTTGGCTTATATGTCATTAATGTTTTAGCTTGATTAAAATTCAGATTCTCCCCCTCAACATATGCATTCAACTATATTTTGATTTTCTGAATTTCCTCTTCATGCTTTGAAGGTTTTTTGAACTGAATTTTATCTTTAGAGGGAAAATCTGTCAATTTTTTCTTGAGTAGGATTCAGCTAATCTCCGAATATCCCTTGAATAGATTCTGGAGATTACTCCATTAGGAGCCCCAAAAGAGAGATAATGAGCCTCGAGGTACCGAATCCACTTAGAACAAATTTATGTGTGTTTTTAAGAGTTTATCGTTTTATTTATTTCCATTGATTTCTTTTACATATTTTTTAATATTTCTCCCCTTTTACATATTTTATACTTACACATTTCTCCCCCTTTTTGTCATCATACCAAAAAGGAGGTAATCACACACAATCAATGACACAAATGGCACAGTCAATTATCAAATGGCACAGAAATGAAGATAAGATGTCTACTCATTGTATTGATATGAAGGTGAATACATTTGAGCATACAATAGGTAAAGCAAGAACAATTCAAAAGAAGACAAAACACAACTCAAAATCATCTATGACCTCCTCGAGGATGTGGCTCCCCCTCTCGAGGATACACCTCCTCCTCTGGAGGATGTAGCTCCCCCTCTCGAGGATACATCTCCTCCTTTCAATCGGCTCTGCTCCATGAGGAGGGCGACTGCCTCTGTAACATGGCCCAGCTGCGTGATAATAGACGTGGTGGCTCTGCTATGTATAGTGGAGAGCTCAGTCACCGACGTCTGAAGCCCAGTCACCGAGGTCTGAAGTGCATCCAGCTTGTCGATGAGCACATTCGACAAGCGCTCGGCCCCCTCGGTGGTGGTGTGCATGTCACGGCGGATGTCATCCCGCATCCTCCTCGTGGTGCTCGTGACCTCGCTCATGCTGTGGAACTGGGCCTGCACCAGGGTCCTAATGTTGTAGATCTCCTGCCGCACCTCAGCCGTCATGTCTGTCACGGCTGTCAAAGATGGGACCAATGCTGAGGATGGAGTGGGTGCAGGAGTGGGAGCTGGCACGGAACCTCGGAGCTCCCGGAGCAGCTCGTCCCTCAAATCTTGGAAGATCTCCTGCCGCAGCTCCCGGAGCTGCTCTGGATCAATACGGACCTCCATAGATGGTGGAGCTGAGGAGGAAGGTCCGGCAGAGGTGGTAGGAGCAGGAGGAGTGGATGGAAGGTCTGGGAACTCTGGGTAGTCAGAATCTGGCTCAGGACTGGGTGATGGTCTGGTGGTCTGAGCGGTGAGAGTGGACTTCCTAACCCAGATCCCTTCTCTCTTCCGAAATCCCATCCTGTGCATGGTCCCCGTACCCAAGCGATCAGTCCATCGCAAGGCACGAGAGGGTTCCTTCTCAGGAATGGAAATTTCGTACTGCCCAAAGAGAAGAGTGAATATCATTCCGTATGGGAGGGAGAGCCTAGGTCTATCCAGGGGCTCACACATATACCTATAAATGAGCTTGGGGAAGTTGACCGGGGTGTCCTGAAGAATGTAAGACATAATAGCTAGGTCCCTCTCATTCACAAAATCAAATCTCCCTGTCTTAGGGAAGATGGACCTGGACAAAATGCTCAAAAAGATTCTCACTTCAATAGGAAGTGAGCTAGCAGATACCTCATCTAGGGGAGACTGAGGTGGATGCCCTAAGACGATCGTAAGGGCCTCAAATCTATCCTCAGGATGTGCAGGAGCCACCCCTACTAATGGAAGGTGGAGGATATGGGCAATGAGGTCCTCTGTGACACGCAATGGGACACCTAATACCGTGCCCTCAATACCTCCATCTCTCCGATGGACGGTACTGTAGAACTCTTGAACTAGGCCAGGATAGGTGGGAAGGTCCAAGGTGAGGAAGTACTCTAGACCCTGGGCTCTAAGCCTATCGCCTATGGTGAATCCTTCCCGGGAGAGATAGTCGAAAGTGACATACCTCCCGGAGGTGACGGCCTTCCCGGCCAACGGCCTAACATGAACCACCCTAGGCGGGGAACGATCCGGAGGAGGTTGCCTCGCGGGATCGTGCCGCGCCTTGGAGCGCCGCTCGGGACCGGCCACGGGACGGGACCTCTTTCTAACAACTCCCTTGCGAGGCATCTTGACCTAAACGAGATGAAAACCTAGAGAACGAAGAAGGATCGATAGAGGAAGCTCGGGACTGACCTGAAAAGACCTAGGAACGGACGGAAACTCAATGTCCGGCGAAGAATCGAAGGGAAAAGGGCTTGGAGACGATCGAGGATGACCTAGGAGTCGGCTCTAGGGCTTTGTGAGCAGTGGCGGCTTGAGAAAAAGTGTTTGCGAAACGACAAACCTAGGGTTAAAAAGTCGGATCCCGACTACGAGTCGACTCCCCTGAGTCGCGAGTCGACTCGACCTCGAGTCGACTCCAGAAAATGCGCGAGTCGACTCTCCTTATGCGCCTGTAGACTTCGAGTCGACTCCCGACAATGTGCGAGTCGACTCCCCCTCAGCTGCCAACTTTGCGAGTCGACTCCCCCAAATGCGCGAGTCGACTCCCCCTTAGGAGCCGGCTCTGAAACTTACTCGAGTCGTCTCTAACCTTGGCACGCACTTAAAAATCATGCTATAACCGTGCCAAATGAGAGAAAATCACCTAGTTGGGATCTGATTTGATGATCATTGAATAGAAACTCTATTTTAACCTCATTTTAACCATCAAAATCAATTAATCTAGTGGAAACTCCCACTAGGATGGGTCAATCACTCCTAATCCCCTCCTAAGTACACTGAACCTCTCTTCACTTAGGGGTTTTGTGAAAATATCTGCTAATTGATCATCAGTACAAACAAATTGGAGAGTCACATCACCATTCAATACATGATCTCTTATGAAGTGATGTCTTATCTCAATGTGTTTAGTTCTTGAGTGTTGAATTGGATTTTTAGTTAGGTTTATGGCACTTGTATTATCACAATTAATGGGGATTTTATCTTGTTTAATGCCATAATCTTCTAATTGTTGTTTAATCCACAAGATTTGAGCACAACAACTCCCGGCTGCAACATATTCAGCTTCTGCAGTGGATAATGCAACCGAGTTTTGTTTCTTGCTAAAGCATGAGATTAGGTTTTCTCCTAGAAATTGACAAGACCCGCTGGTACTTTTTCTATCAAGCTTACATCCAGCGAAGTCTGAATCTGTGTACCCTATTAAGTTTAGGCTAGATTCTTTAGAGTACCACAGCCCTATGTTCTTAGTTCCTATTAAGTATTTAAAGATTCTCTTAACTGCAGCTAGGTGTGATTCTTTAGGATTAGCCTGATATCTAGCACACATGCACACACTAAACATAATATCAGGCCTACTTGCAGTAAGATACAGTAAAGAACCTATCATACCTCTATAAAGTTTTTGATCTACAGATTTACCTGATTCATCTTGGTCTAACTTACACGATGAGCTCATGGGGGTGCTGATTGACTTGTTTCCCTCCATATCGAACTTCTTGAGCATCTCCTTGATATATTTGGCTTGATTGATGAAGATGCCTCCTTCAGATTGTTTGATTTGAAGCCCGAGGAAGTAGTTCAGCTCTCCCATCATGCTCATCTCGAACTCACTCTGCATCAAATCAGCAAATTCCTCGCAGAGGCGATTGTTAGTAGCACCGAAAATGATATCATCAACATAAATCTGTACTAATAACATATCCTTATTTTTCTTTTTCAGAAATAGTGTTGTATCTACATTTTCCCTAGAGAATCCATGTTCTAATAGAAATTTACCAAGTCTCTCATACCATGCTCTAGGTGCTTGTTTTAGACCATAAAGTGCTTTGTTCAGTTTATACACATGATTGGGGTATTGATGATTTTCAAAACCAGAAGGTTGTTCCACATATACCTCCTCATTAATAAACCCATTTAGAAAAGCACTTTTTACATCCATTTGATATAGCTTGAAGTCCTTAGAGCATGCATATGCTAATAATAGTCTAATAGCCTCAAGTCTAGCTACGGGAGCAAAGGTTTCATCAAAGTCTATACCTTCTTCTTGATTATAACCCTTTGCTACTAGTCTAGCCTTATTCCTTATAACAATTCCATTTTCATCTAGCTTATTTTTATATATCCATTTTGTACCTATAATTGGATATTCAGAAGGTCTCTCTACTAGATCCCACACTTTATTTCTAGTAAATTGGTTTAGTTCTTCTTGCATTGCATTTATCCAATTTACATCATTTTCGGCTTCTTCTATATGTTTGGGCTCAAAGTGTGAAACAAAAGCTAGATGGTTATTCAAATTTCTAAGGGATGCTCTAGTCCTAACGGGTTGGGATGGATCATCTAGAATTAGTTCCTTAGGATGTCCATGAGCATACCTCCAAGCTTTAGTTAGCCCATGATCCACTATAGGCTCTTGGTTTGATGATTCTCCTTCAATCAACTTTTGATTATCATCTTGTAATCCCATCTCATCTATCTTTTCTTCAAGTATTTCAATATCATCATCAAAATTAACCTTCTTACTAGATGAGATGTCACTAGAGTCATCAAAAACAACATGTATAGATTCTTCTATAACTTGGGTTCTTTTATTAAAGATTCTATAGGCTTTACTAGTTGTAGAATAACCTAGGAATATTCCTTCATCAGATTTTGGATCAAATTTTCCTAGATTATCTTTCCCATTATTATGTACAAAACACCTACATCCGAAAACATGAAAATAGTTAACCTTTGGTTTTCTGTTTTTCCACAGTTCATATGGTGTTTTCTTTATGATGGGTCTTAATAGAACTCTATTTAATACATGGCAAGAAGTATTAATGGCTTCTCCCCAAAAGTACTTAGGGAGGTTACTTTCACATAACATCGTTCTAGCCATTTCCTCTAGGGTTCTATTTTTCCTTTCCACAACTCCATTTTGTTGTGGTGTCCTAGGTGCTGAGAAATTATGGGTTATCCCCTTTTTACTACAAAATTCATCAAATAATTGATTTTCGAATTCGGTACCATGGTCACTTCTAATAGCTATAACTGAGGACTCTCTAGCATTTGTTACTTCCTTATGGAACTTCTTAAACATAGAAAATGCTTGATCCTTATGCGCTAGAAACATGACCCATGTGTACCTAGAGTAATCATCTACTATAACTAGACCATATTTATTTCCACCTAGGCTTGTTGTTCTAGTTGGACCAAATAGGTCCATGTGTAGTAATTCTAGAGGCCTAGAAGTAGAGACACATTTTATGGATTTAAAAGAGTTTCTAGATTGTTTGCCAAATTGACATGCTTCACATATTTTGTTCTTTTCAAATTTTAATTTTGGCAAACCTATCACGGAGTCTCTTTTAACTAGTTTAGTTATTGTGTCCATGCTTGCATGACCTAACTTACGGTGCCATAACCAACTAGCATCATTTTCTTTAGTTTCATTAACAACTAGACATTGGTTATGTTTTGTAAGGTCTTCTAGATCTACCACATATACATTTCCACGTCTCATCCCTTTAAAAACTAAACTATTATCATTAGTATTTGTTATAATGCACAGTGATGGTTTAAACATAACATCATATCCTTTGTCACATAATTGACTAATGCTTAACAAGTTATGCTTAAGACCATCAACATATCTAACATTATCTATAAAAGTAGAAGGGGTGATTTGAACTTTACCAATACCAATGATGTGACCTTGGTTGTTGTCTCCAAACGTCACAGCACCTCCCTTCTTAGCTTCAAGGGTGAAAAATTGGTCTTTATCACCCGTCATGTGCCTTGAGCAGCCACTATCCAAATACCAGCAATTTTTGTTGACCTTGGCTGCAAGACACTCCTACACAAGCAAATCATGTCATCTTAGGTACCCAAGTTTTCTTGGGTCCTTCATGGTTAGTCAAGTTTGTTCCTTTTGGAACCCATACCCTTTTAATTTTTCTTTTAGTTTTACTTTTCCTAAAATTACATACATTTGCTTTATGGCCTACTGTACCACAACAAAAGCAGGTTATTTTCTTAGTTTTTGTTTCTCCAGCTTTAACAAAGAAGTTACTAAGAAGTTTTTGCTTATTCCTTGGTTTATATCCTAAACCGGCTTTATTAAACACTGCACGTTGACTATTTAGTATCATGTTTAATTTTTCAGAACTATAGGTAAATCTTTCAACTAAGGGTTTGTATTTGTTAAGTTCTTTAGTTAGTGTCTGATTTTCGGCTTTTAGATCATTAAGTTCTTTAGTAAGATCCTTATCTAAGGTTTGTTTATATTTTTTAAGTTCTGAAAATTCCTTAGTTAGTTTTTCATTTTCTTTAGTTAAGGTGTTGGTCTTTTGAGTTAAAAGTTGGTTGCTTGTTTTAAGTTCTATATTTTCTTTGGTGATTAAATCCTTATCCTTAACTAATTTATCGTATTTATGTAGGTATGATTGATTAGTTATTTTCAGTTCTTTATTCTTAAGATTTATAGCCTTATATTCTACCATTAATTCATTAAATGCATCATAAAGTTCATCAAATGAAAAATCATAGTGCGTATCGGAAGTTACCTCATTTTCGTTGGCCATGAAACAAAAATTGGCCTTCTCTTCTTGTTCTTCATCCGATGATGAAGATGATGCGTCGGAGTCCGATAGGGTGGTGACAAGGGATTTCTTCTTCTTCTTGTACTTGCTGCTCTTATTTAGTAAGGGACACTCAGCTCGGATGTGTCCTGGCTTTTTGCACTCATAGCAGCCAGTCCCCTCACTTTCCCTTTCCTTACCTTTGTCCTTGCGGTAGGAATTTGAGGGGCCTCTCCTTTGATGATAGGACTTCTTGTGGTTGATGAATTTCTTGAACTTGCGCACAAGAAGAGCCTCACCACCATCTTCCTCATCTTCTTCTTCTTCACTGCTGCTGCTGCAAGACAAGTCCTTGTTAGAAGAAGTAGATTTTAAAGCTATTACCTTTTTCTTATGGGAGGACTCTTCCTCGTTGTGTTGTTTCATGGTAAGCTCATGCGTCATAAGGGATCCAAGGAGCTCTTCAAGTGGAAGCTTGTTCAAGTCTTTAGCTTCTTGGATTGCCGTCACTTTAGCTTCCCACGACCTTGGTAGACACCGAAGGATTTTCCTGACAAGTTCACTGTTAGTATAGTTCTTGCCAAGGCTTTTTAGGCCATTGACAATATCAGTAAACCTAGTGAACATGCATGTAATTGTTTTCGTTAGAGTCCATTTTAAAATAGTTCATATTTATGAACCAAAATATTTATTTTGGACTCTTTCACTTGATTCGTGCCCTCATGGGTCACTTCAAGTCTGTCCCAAATCTCTTTTGTAGAATTGCAAGTAGAGACCCTATTGAATTCATTACGGTCTAAGGCACAATAGAAGACATTCATTGCTTTAGAGTTTAATTGTGCCTTCCTCATGTCATGTTCATCCCCAGTCCATTTCAAGTTTAGGTACCTTAACACCATCTACGTATATGGATGGGATGTATGGCCCATTTACTACAATGGACCACATCTCATAGTCTTGGGCTTGGATGAATATTCTCATCCTAGCCTTCCAGTATGAGTAGTCAGATCCATTGAAGAAAGGGGGTCTTTGGGTGGGACTGACCCTCAATGTGAGAAGATCCAAATGGGGTTGTCATTTTGATCTTTTAACTCTTGAGTGGAAGAGTTTTTGGCTCTGATACCACTTGTTGCCCAGATAGACAACCCAAGAGGGGGGGGTGAATTGGGTTTTTAAATTAACTTAGCTAATTAAAACTTTGTGGATGATTAACTAAATACTATAGCCAGTTATTTAATTAAAGCTAAGTGCTGTGAGTAATGTGTGGGGAAGAAGATGAGAGACAATGCACTACAAACACAAAGTTTTATAGTGGTTCGGAGCTAACCCTTGCTCCTACGTCCACTCCCCAAGTCTCACTTGGGAATTTCACTATAACCCCCTTGGATTACAGCCGGTTGTTTTGCAAGCTCACAACCGAACTTGTTGTTTTACGAGCTCACAACGAACTCGGTCGGTTTTCCCAGGCTCACCGACTAGAACCACTCCGATTGTTTTCCCGGGATCACAATCAAACCCTTACACTCGTTGGTTTTAAACCGGCTCACCAACCAACCTTAATCCCCTTGATTCAATCTCCCGATTGAATCAAGTAAATACACGAGATAGAAGAAAACAGAAAATAGCTTCTCAAAAAGCAGATTTAAAACAATATAATCGTAAAGGAGTTAGAAGCCCTCAAACGCTTTTAAGATGGTGAAGAGGTGTGGCTTCTGGAACTCCGGTCTCCTCTTGAAAGAGTGATCGACTTGAAAGCATGAGGAGGAAGCTTTGAATACTGGGAAGATGTTGGTGGAGCAGTAAATGCAGATCTTCCCTTTTTCTTGTTGAAGAGCACTTAGAGAGCTTGAAGACTTGAATGCTAGGAGTGGAATGTGTGTTCTCTACCTTGCTACAGTCTTCTGTGGCTATTTAAGCCAACCCCCACGGAAACTAGCCGTTACTCTGCTTTTTCTGGCCGTTCTGCACACTCTGCGCAGCCTGACAATGTGACCGTTGGTGGGTTGGAGTCGACTCGCGCGATCAGGAGTCGATTCGGCTGTAGCAGGAGTCGACTCGAGCTTTTCCGGAGTCGACTCCGGCAACTGTTCCCAGTTTGAATTAAAGTTGCCGTCTTGACTGGGAGTCGACTCGTCTTGACCCGGAGTCGACTCGCCAACTTCTGGCGCTGACCTGGCAATTTTGGAGTCGGCTCATCCTCTGTAGTCCGTGGATCCAAATTTGAATTTTGTCCACTCGAGTCGACTCGACTGTCCTGGGAGTCGACTCGAATCTCAGAGTCCGAACTCCCGATTCTCTGTCTTTTGGCTCATCCAGTCTTGGAGTCGACTCGAACTTCCTTGGAGTCGACTCGGCTCTCAGTTTCCGAAAGTTGGTCTTCTGCCTTTTGACGTGAAGCTTGTCTTGGAGTCGACTCGAGCTGTCTGTGAGTCGACTCGGATCTCAGAGGCAGTAACATGGTCTTCTGTCTGTCGATGGTCGCACAGTCTCGGAGTCGACTCGCGTACTGCGGGAGTCGACTCGAATCTCAGAGTCCATAAAACGCTCTCTGACTTTTTCTTTGTGTACCGCTGGGAGTCGACTCGCCTTCCACTGGAGTCGACTCGAATCTCAGAGTCCATAAAACGCTCTCTGACTTTTTCTTTGTGTACCGCTGGGAGTCGACTCGCGTTCCACTGGAGTCGACTCGAATCTCAGAGTCCATAAAATGCTCTCTGACTTTTTCTGTGTGTACCGCTGGGAGTCGACTCGCGTTCCACTGGAGTCGACTCGAATCTCAGACCTGAAAAACTGCTCTTCTGTCCTTCTGTCTGTTTTCAGTCGGAGTCGACTCGTACTGATCAGGAGTCGACTCGAGCTCGTGCCAGTGACCTTGATACGCTTGGAGTCGACTCGTGAAACTCGGGAGTCGACTCGTATCTCAGACATTGGTTCATGCAGACTTCTTAACTTATCCAAAATGCTATGAACCAAGTCTAGAGACACTTGGACAGGATTTTCACTGAAACACTCAATTGAATTCATTAGTAATCACAAGATATACTCCAATGCTTTGAGCTCATCAAAATCAAACGGGGTTTTAATCAATCACTCCACAGATTAGGAGAAGCCCTAAACCCAATCTATAAAAGGGTAGCAAGAGAGACATTATGAATGAATTCTCTCCTCTTCTTCTCCACGCCAAGGGTTTAGTGATTATGATTTTTTAAGAACTTAGAGTTATGAAAAATTCAGAAAAGGGTCACTTCATTACTTCTCCTCTTCTCCTTCTTCATCTTCTTCCTTCATCTCATAAGATCAATCAAAGGTTGATTGATTTTAGGAAGAACAAAATCAGCCACAGCAGGGTTCCGCGCAAGCTAGCACTTCTGCGGGATCAGATCAACCCGGAGCTTCGCGTGGATCATCCGTAGAGGCCAGACACGTATTTGGCTACGAGGCTCGACTTTCAGATCTTCAAATCCAACCTCTTCATCATAAGGTATGAGATTTATTTTATCTTAGTTAGGTTTAGAACTTAACAAGGATTGCTGATTTTCTAATTCTATGAGTAATCATGCTTATAGTTATTTTTACATAAATAGTTTAAATATTTCTATAATTTATTTTTGAGATATGATCTCCCTTGCATGCTTGGAATTAAAGAGTTTAATTCTATCTTTATGCTGCATTTTTCTGAAAATTTTTAAAATTACATGCATGCAAAATCGGGTTTTTCCTTCACCCTGATTGAATCAAGTACAGAAAAAAAAAGAGATTAATGTTCACAAGGAAAACTTCTAAAAAGCAAATATGAAACAATATAAACAAGATTGAGTTAGAATGCCTCAAACAGATTTGAGATGAGGAAGTGGGGCTTCTTGATTTCTGAGTCTCCTCTTGAATGAACCGAAGGATGGAGGACAGTAGGTAGAGCTTTGAATGCGAAGGAAGCCTTTTTGGTTGGAGTTGAATATACTACACCCTTCTTTTGCTTTGATTCACTCTTTGGAGGCTCTTGGTGGTTGAAAATCTTTAATGCTCAAATGGAATAACTCT
>NW_024069795.1:0-28951 GCF_009389715.1 Phoenix dactylifera
ACACCCCAATCCACTACACCCTTTTTCCTGCCCCATCATGCTGGATTTTCCTAAACAGGCCCCGAGTGTTTCCATCCATGAAAAACAAAAAAGAATAAGGGAAATGATGGCCTTATGACAAGAAAAACTGATGACGACTTTCCTCTCATGAAGGCATATATAATTTTCACTTGCATATTTCCTTGTTAATTTCTCTTTTTCAGAAGCCATTTATCAGAGGAGATGAGCCATGCTGAAAATTAAACATTTAAGCTATGAAACATTCGACTTTGTTAATAAATAAACATCATAGTTCCGATATACAAAGGCTTCTCTTAGCTCAGGTAACATTTAAAAATGAAAGTGGTTGCAAAATTATTTTCTAACCCAAGGTCCTAAATGACATGTTTCAAGCATGATTATAATGAACAGGCCCTTTTTCCCTTTTCCTCTTTTCCACATCTCGTGACTGCCATACCCTGTAGGTGTTGAGCTGTTGTTACAAAACTTTTCCACTTCAGGAGTCTCAATTCACAAAAGGAGTTTAAAATGAACATCTATAAACCAATGAAAGCATATGAAGAAAAGGATTCCAGTATAAACTGGCAGTCAATGTACTACCAATCATACAAAAGGTTGTTAAAATGATTTTGTTACGGGAGAAATAAGCCGCCATGCCCCACGTGACCGGCACGCGCGCCCAGGAAGACTACGGCTGCCCTTTGATCCAGCAATCCGACCCCGAGTCGGATATCCTCGGCTCCGCAGCCCGACCCCGAGTCGGCTGCCCTTTGATCCAGCAATCCGACCCCGAGTCGGATATCCTCGGCTCCGCAGCCCGACCCCGAGTCGGCTGCCCCTTGATCCAGCGCTCCGACCCCGAGTCGGAGATCTCTTGATAACGACAGGCTATTCCCCAGAGGCACGCCGCGGCCTCCTGCTCCACTACTCCCTGCAACGGCCGTATCCGATGCTGCTCCACGATCTCCTGCATCAGCCGTACAAAGCGGAGCCCCACTATGCCCTGACGTGGCCGTACCCGGTGCTGCTCCACGACGCCCTGTAACGGCCATGTCAGTGGCCACACCATCGTGCCCCACGATAACGAACCCCCCTGAGAGACCCCCCAGCCAGGTATATATGCGGCTGGGGGGAGAAAGGGGGGAGGTGAGCAATATCTCCCAGAGCACTCTCTTACTTGCGATTATCACCCCTCCTCCTCCTCCAATCTCCTCTGACTTGACCGTCGGAGGGCCATCACCACCTTGGTGGTGGTGCAAGGCTTGTTTGCAGGTTTCTTGGCGGAAGGTGGAGCGCAACCAACACCAACCAAGACAACTCAGACGGAACCCCGTTCACACCGCAGTGCCAATCGTTCTCGGTTTGGACCACCAGCAACAGTTGGCGCTAGAAGGAGGGGCCCGAATCTTAGAACGATCGTAATGGCACGGCGAGGTGGTCGTGGAGCTTCCAATGCTTCCGGTCGCGGAGCCTCTCGCGCCTCCGGCCGAGAGGCTGCTGCGTCCCCAACGCACTCTCAGCAGCACTCCACCGCCCCTTCTCCCATTCAGACGGTCGAAGCTGCTCAGTTCGACCAGCTAGCCCAGCAGGTTCGCACCCTCGCGGAGGCAGTGCAGAATCTGCAGGGTGTGATCTCTCGGGTGCCGCAACGGGCTCAGGAGCCGCTGCCCCCCGAGCACTCGCCTCTTCCTCACAACCCGCGCTCCTTCCTCTCCCATGGAGAGGAGCGCCGGCGCGAGGAGGATTCTCGAGTGCGGTCCATTCTGCCAGGACCTTCTCATCGGAGCTGTGCGGGGTACGAGAGGCGGACCCGGGCGCGTTCTCAGACACCCCAGTCCTCGAGGGGCCCGCACTCCAGTCGGTCCCCCTCGCGCCGCTCCTTGTCCCCCACCCACCGGTCGCGCTCCCTGGACCGGCGGGTGGACGATCTCCACAGACAACTCCAGGTCCTGAAGGGCCACTCCAAAGATCCCTTCGCTGACTTGGAGATCTCCTCCCAGCCGGCGCTTGCCTCGAGGATCCTGCGGACCCCGAACCCGCCGGGGTTCAAAATGCCGGCGATCGAACCCTACGACGGGGCGGCGGACCCGCGGGACCACGTGGAGAGTTTCAGGACTCTTATGCTCCTCCATGGAGCATCGGATCCGCTCCTCTGCAAGGCCTTCCCGGCGACCCTCCGTGGCCCGGCAAGGGCATGGTTCGCCGGCCTGGAGGCTAACTCCATCCAGTCCTTCGACCAGTTCACCCGCTTCTTCATCAGCCATTTCGCCGTCAGTAGCAGGCGGCGACTGGTCTCCGACTCCCTCTTTGATGTCCGGCAAAACGAGGGAGAAAGCCTGCGGGATTATCTCACCCGCTTCAACAAGGCTACACTGGAGGTCCGGAACCTGAGCCAGGAAGTGGCTCTCTCAGCCCTGAAGCGTGGCTTCCGGAAGGGCAGACTCACCTTCTCCCTGGACAAACGCTTGCCGCGGAGCTTTCCGGAGCTGTTATCTCGGGCAAACCAGTATGCAGACGCCGAGGAGGCAGCATCCCACCGGAACAAGGAGGCCGCCGAGGCCCCTCTAAAGCCCGGGAAGAAAAGGCGAAAAGAGGCACCCCAGAGGAGGAGCCCGACGCCTCAACGCCGGCGCAGAAGCCCGTCACCAGCAAGGAACCACGGCGCCACACGCCCTCGTTCTCCGCACCGACGCTTCAACCGGTACACCCCACTCCTGGCCCCCCGGGCCCAGATCCTCATGGAGGTCAAGGGGCGGGAGGACCTCCCGGTCCCGAGGCAGATGAAGAAGATCCCTGGGAGGAGGCCTTCTCGGGCGTACTGTGAGTACCACCGAGACCACGGCCACGATACCGAAGACTGCTTCCAGCTTCGGGACGAGATCGAGGCTCTCATTCGCCGAGGGCGTCTCGGTCGATATGTAAACGACCGACGTCCCCCGGCAGACCCGCGTCCGGCCGACCCGGCCCCTCAGGAGCCTCGGGAGCAGAATCGACCTGTTGCGGGAGTGATCCACACCATCACTGGGGGCTGCTCTCGGCCCGTGAGGAACGCAGGGGGCTCGGCGGAAGCATCAGGAGTGGCCGTCGCGAAGAGGCAGCGGGTCGGAAATGTAATCACTTTTTGTGATGAAGATGTAAAGGGGGTTCAGACTCCCCACGATGACGCCATGGTGATCTCTCTCACTATGGCGAACTATGATGTAAGGCGTGTTCTTGTGGATAGTGGAAGCTCAGCTGATATTTTGTATTACGAGGCCTTCCAAAAGATGAGCTTGTCCCGACAATTGTTGCACAAAACATCCACCCCCCTCATAGGATTCACTGGAGACGCTATCTCGGCCGAAGGTGTCATTGAGCTGCCTGTGACTGCGGGCGTTGCACCCGCAGAAGCCACGGTGCGACTCGGGTTCTTGGTCGTCCGTGTCCCCTCGGCCTACAACGCTATCCTCGGACGACCCGGACTGAACGCCCTTCGCGCGGTGGTTTCTACCTACCATTTGCTCATGCGGTTCCCCACGGCGGCCGGGATTGGAGAGGTCCGAGGTGACCAACCAACCGCACGGCAGTGTTTCCTAGCAACTCTCAAAGGGAAGAAGCCCATGGAGGCCCTAAGCGTCGAGTCCCTTGACGCCAGAGACGAAGTGGCCTTGCGGCACGGGGAGCCGGCCGAGGGCGTAATCGAAGTTCCCCTCGAAGAAGGCCGCCCGGACCGCACGGTCCGGGTCGGTGCCAACCTCGACTTGGAAGCTCGGCTCCGGTTAGTGGAATTCCTCCGAGCCAATGCTGATGTGTTTGCTTGGTCGGCGGCCGATGTACCTGGGATCGACCCGGAGGTCATTTCTCACGCCCTCAACGTCGACCCGACCCACCGACCAGTAAAGCAAAAGAAGAGACACTGTGCCCCGGATCGGATTCGGGTGGTCGACCAGGAGGTAGACAAACTCTTGGAGGCAGGTTTCATAAGGGAAGTGAGCTACCCCGAGTGGCTGGCAAACGTCGTACTTGTCCGGAAGGCGAGCGGAAAGTGGAGGATGTGCGTCGACTACACCGACCTGAACAAGGCGTGCCCCAAGGATAGCTTTCCGCTTCCGCGAATAGACCAACTGGTCGACGCGACTCCGGATATCAGCTGCTGTCTTTCATGGACGCCTTCTCCGGCTACAACCAAATAATGATGGCTCCACAGGACGAGGAGAAAACGGCCTTCATAACAGACAGGGGGCTGTACTGTTACAAGGTAATGCCTTTCGGTCTGAAGAACGCTGGCGCTACTTACCAGCGCCTCGTCAATAAAATCTTCAAGGAGCAGATCGGCCGGAACATGGAGGTGTACGTGGACGATATGCTGGTAAAGAGCCGCCATGCGGATCAGCACATTGCGGATCTGGAGGAGACCTTCGCCACCTTGCGGAAGTTTCGTATGAAGCTAAACCCAGCGAAGTGCGCCTTTGGTGCTTCGGCCGGGAGGTTCCTCGGCTTCATTGTCAACCAGCGGGGGATCGAGGCCAACCCGGACAAAATCAAGGCCATCCAAGATATGTCCCCTCCGACCAAAGTGAAGGAGGTTCAGGAGCTCGCTGGGAGGGTCGCCGCGCTCGGACGATTTGTGGCAAAATCGGCCGAACGCTGCCAACCGTTCTTCAAGGTGTTGAAGCGCCCGAAAGACTTCCTCTGGACGGCTGAATGTCAAGTGGCGTTCGACCAGCTCAAGGAGTACATGGCGTCTCCTCCCCTGTTGTCCAAGCCGCAAGAGGGGGAGATGCTCTACCTTTACCTGGCGGTCTCCCCAACCGCAGTCAGCGCAGTACTGGTTCGGGAAGAGGCAAAACTTCAGAAGCCCGTGTACTACACCAGCCGAGTCCTCCGGGATGCCGAGACGCGGTACACGAAGGCTGAAAAGATCGCCTTCGCGCTGCTGACTGCGACCAGGAGGCTTCGCCCCTATTTCCAGGCTCATTCTGTCACCCTTTTGACCGATCAACCACTGCGGCAGATCCTCAGCAATCCTGAGAATGCGGGACGGCTGGTGAAGTGGGCAGTAGAACTTGGTGAGTTCGACATCCGCTACCAGCCCCGGCCCGCCATCAAGGCCCAGGTGCTCGCGGACTTTCTCGCTGAGTGCACTGTGCAGGAGACGGAACCTAGGCCACCGGAAACACCCAGCCTCGATCTCCCGATCTGGACGCTCCACATTGACGGGTCGTCGAACCCTGAAGGTGGAGGGGCTGGGCTGGTCCTTACCAATCCCGATGGAGTGATAGCCGAGTATGCCTTAAGGTTCGGATTTCCAGTGACCAACAATGAGGCGGAGTACGAGGCCCTAGTCACGGGACTCAAACTCGCCAAGGAGCTCGGCATCCGGCGTCTGAAGGTCTTCACCGACTCCCAGCTGGTGGTCGGGCAGGTTCGAGGGGAGTTCGAGGCACGGAGCCCGACCATGCAGAGCTACGTCCGGAAGGTGCAAGCACTCATTCCCGACCTCGGCAGTATTGACATTCAGCAGGTCCCAAGGAGCGAAAATGCTAGGGCCGACAGGTTGTCCCGCTTGGTGGGCGCTGAGGCACACAACTTGTCAAGGGCGATATACCTGGAGACCCTAGATGCCCCGAGCATCGGCGAGGCTGAAGCGGTAATGGCAATTGATCCGGAACCATCTTGGATGGACCCGCTTGTAGCTTACCTCGCCGAAGGGATCCTCCCCGAAGATGAAGATCAAGCTCGGCGACTTGTTATGAAGTCCGCCCACTACGTACTCTACGAAGGGAGGCTGTATCGGACCTCGTTCACCGCCCCCCTCTTAAGGTGCCTCCGCCCTTCGGAAGCGGCTTACGCCCTCAGCGAAGTCCACGAAGGCATCTGCGGATCGCACCTGGGGGCTAGGTCCCTGGCACATAAGATCATGAGGCAAGGCTACTATTGGCCGACCTTATTGGAAGACTCAAAGGATCACGTACGGAAATGCGACGCCTGCCAGCGCCACGCCAACATCCAGAGAGTCCCCTCTGTTCCCTTGGCGCCAATCACCGCCCCCTGGCCCTTTGCACAGTGGGGAATGGATATCCTCGGACCATTCCCCATCGCTTCGGCCCAGCGGAAATTTTTGATTGTTGCCATCGACTACTTCACCAAGTGGGTGGAGGCAGAGCCACTGGCCACCATCACGGAGGCGCAAGTCCGGAAGTTCGTAAAGAAGAACATCATTGTCCGATTTGGGGTACCTCGGGTCCTCATCTCGGATAACGGTCGACAGTTTGATAACAAGCATTTCCGAGACTTCTGCGAGGAGTTCGGGATCGAACATCGGTTCACGTCCGTGTCGCATCCCCAAACCAACGGCGAGGCCGAGGTCACAAATCGGACAATCCTCCAAGGTATCAAAGCGCGGATCGGACGGACGGGGCAAGCTTGGGTCGAGGAACTCGAGAATGTCCTTTGGGCGTATCGGACCACGCATCGGACTCCTACCGGGGAGACGCCTTTCAGCCTAACCTATGGCACGGAAGCCGTTGTCCCCGTAGAGCTCGGACTTCCCTCACCTCGGGTAGCCGCACACCGACCCGAGGCCAACTCGGAGCAACTCCGAGGGAACCTGGATCTCTTGGAAGAAGCAAGGGAAATGGCGCAGGTTCGGATGGCAATGTATCAGCGGAGGGTGGCCCGATATTACAACTCCAAAGTCCGACCGAAGCTTTTCAGAATTGGAGATCTGGTGCTGAGGCGAGCTAAGGCATCTCAACCTACGGAAGGTGGGAAGCTAGCGCCGAATTGGGAAGGCCCGTATAAAGTTCGTTGGGTAAACCGACCTGGCTCCTACCAGTTGGAAGCCCTAGATGGCCGAGAAATTCCAAGGGGCTGGAATTCCGCTAACCTGCGGATGTATTACCAGTAGAACAACAAGGCCAGAAAGACAACTTGAAAAGGTGCAACACTTTTCATTTCAATAATTTCTGGTTACAATGGCGTGCTCGTGTGATTACAAGGAATTCCCAGAGGGGAATTAGGGAGTAAAGAAAGCAAAGAAGAGGTGGAGAATCCGTGGAGCTGAGGACCGAGGATCCCAAACCCTCAACCCAAAGCAGCTGCAATCCCACCGGAAGTGGGTGCTTCTAACCGGAGGCGCCATCCAGCACCTCACCAAAAAGACGAGGAGCCGCCGCAGAAGAAGCTCCCGCTGCCCCCAGGGGAACGCCGCCTCCAAAGGATATTCCCATCCTCCCCAGTGGTAGGAAAGAGAAGGAATACGAGGGGGAAGAGCATATGGAGGCGCGGTCCCGGACTGAGCGTCTGGTGCAGAGCTCGATCGGGAGGCTGAACTTCAAGGAGGGGAGATGTGATCCCGGATGAAACGCCTAGAGCGGAGCTCCGCCGGGAAGACCCTCCTTGTTGATCCCAGATGAAACGGCTAGTTGGCTGAAGTCGCAAGGGGAGCGTCTCCCCTTTCCTTCAACAGGAGTCTCTCAGTCATATGCCAAGGAGGAGGTCCGCGATCCATGGCAACCTGAACAGCTCCGGCTTGGCAAACTCCATCGTACCTGCACCTGTATTTATAGCCAAACTGCGGCCCCCTGGTCGTTCCGATGTGGGTGGCTCCAATAAATGCAGGCGCATTGAAACCGGAGCCGTTCCGGCTCCCGAGGCGTATCTCCCCGCGATTTCCTAAGCGTCATTCTCCTTAAACCGCATTCTTTGTGCAGGACAATCCGGGTGTCATGTACCCCTAGGTCCACATATCTCCGCTCGCGCCCAGGCCGTATCCTCCTCGAAGAACCCGCGTATCGCGGCCGCTCAACTAACACTCCTCGCAAGCAGCAGCTGGTGATCCGATTTCCCAGGTAACGCATTAATTAGCGTTTAATGCCCTTCTCGTGTTCCCCCAGGCAACGCTTAGAGAAAAGGAGAAACATGATCGCGGCTGGCCACGGAGAAACCCCGTCGGGCAGCGAGCGACAAGCGCACGACCAGCGAGCGGAATTTCCCGAGGCTCGGCCCTCGGATGCCTGGCTAGCCCGATGATCATCCCGGGAGCAGACTAGCCGGAAGCCCCGACCGGTCGCCTCGGCTTGCGCCAGCCTTGGCCGACCAACGAGCGGAATTTCCTGAGGCTTGACAACCCTCGGATGCCAGGCTAACCCGACGATCATCCCGGGAGCAGACTAGCCTGAAGCCCCGACCGGTCGCCTCGGCTTGCGCCAGCCTTGGCCGACCAACGAGCGGAATTTCCCGAGGCTCGGCCCTCGGATGCCAGGCTAACCCGACGATCATCCCGGGAGCAGACTAGCCTGAAGCCCCGACCGGTCGCCTCGGCTTGCGCCAGCCTTGGCCGACCAACGAGCGGAATTTCCCGAGGCTCGGCCCTCGGATGCCTGGCTAACCCGATGATCATCCCGGGAGCAGACTAGCCGGAAGCCCCGACCGGTCGCCTCGGCTTGCGCCAGCCTTGGCCGACCAACGAGCGGAATTTCCTGAGGCTCGGCCCTCGGATGCCAGGCTAACCCGACGATCATCCCGGGAGCAGACTAGCCTGAAGCCCCGACCGGTCGCCTCGGCTTGCGCCAGCCTTGGCCGACCAACGAGCGGAATTTCCTGAGGCTTGACAACCCTCGGATGCCAGGCTAACCCGACGATCATCCCGGGAGCAGACTAGCCTGAAGCCCCGACCAGTCGCCTCGGCTTGCGCCAGCCTTGGCCGACCAACGAGCGGAATTTCCTGAGGCTTGACAACCCTCGGATGCCAGGCTAACCCGACGATCATCCCGGGAGCAGACTAGCCTGAAGCCCCGACCGGTCGCCTCGGCTTGCGCCAGTCTTGGCCGACCAACGAGCGGAATTTCCTGAGGCTTGACGGCCCTCGGATGCCTGGCTAGCCCGATGATCATCCCGGGAGCAGACTAGCCGGAAGCCCCGACCGGTCGCCTCGGCTTGCGCCAGCCTTGGCCGACCAACGAGTGGAAGGTCCCGAGGCTCGGCCCTCGGATGCCAGGCTAACCCGATGACCATCCCGGGAGCAGACTAGCCTGAAGCCCCGACCAGTTGCCTCGGCATGCGCCAGCCTTGGTCGACCAACGAGTGGAATTTCCTGAGGCCTAACCCTCGGATGCCTGGCTTGGCGCCGGAAGAATTTCCCGAGGCCTAACCCTCGGATGCCTGGCTTAGCGCCGGAAGAATTTCCCGAGGCCTAACCCTCGGATGCCTGGCTTAGCGCCGGAAGAATTTTCCGAGGCCTAACCCTCGGATGCCTGGCTTAGCGCCGGAAGAATTTCCCGAGGCCTAACCCTCGGATGCCTGGCTTAGCGCCGGAAGAATTTTCCGAGGCCCAACCCTCGGATGCCTGGCTTAGCGCCGGAAGAGTTTCCTGAGGCCTAACCCTCGGATGCCTGGCCTAGCGCCGGAAGAATTTCGGGAGCCAGGAGTCAGCAAGACGCTACCGAGAGTTAAAAGAAAAAGAAGGACGAAGGCGAGATGAAGAAACATTCAACTTGCATTAATTTTCATTGTTTCAGGGCCGAGGCCCATACAATTTGGCAAAACCCCGGTATACAAAAAAAAAGAGAAGACAACGAAAGGTACAAGAGGTCAGCTTGGAGGAACTCCCGGGTCGGGAACGTCGGGCTCGTCCGCAGGAGGTAGGGAAGCAGCAGGAGAACCAGCAGGCAATGGCGCCGGAGAGGAGTCGAGAAGGGAAATCTCGCTCAGGTCAACTTCGGGGTACTTAGCCGACACCCTTGCCAGGCCCTCCTCGAAGCCTAAGATAAAGGCTTCGGCCCCCGCGTCCGACGCGTCACGGACAAACTCGTCGGACTGACGATAGGTCTGTACTGCCTCCGACATATCATGAGCGAACTCGGCGGACTGGCGATAAGCCTCTACCGCCTGACGCCCGATTTCCGCACTCCTCTCGGCCAGCGCCGCCTCTGCCCGCTCCATAATCTGGGCTTTCGCCTCCAAGACCTTCGCCACAATCCGGCCTTCCGCCTCGGTGGAGACCCTCAGCAGCTCAGCCCGAGCCTCCTTGTGCTTCGCTTCGGCAGCAATGCGAGCAGCCTCAGCCTCCGTCAGGCGCGAATGAAGCTCCTGATCGCTCGCACGGGACTTCTCCAAGGCCGACTCCAATTCGCCCAGCTTAGCTTCAAGAGACCGGATTCGGTTGCGGGCGTTGTCGGCTGACCGCTGGGCCTTCTCCCACCTCTCCCGGTAGTCGGCAGCCTTCCGGGACTGCTTCTCGGCCCGCTCATCCGCCTTCTTGACCTCGCCCTCGAGACCCGAGGCAAGCTCCTGAGCCTCCAACAGTTGCCTCTCGAGGGCAGCAAAGCCGAGTGCCCGCTCTTCGGCCTCCCGGAGCCTCGCCTCGAAGTCCCCGGTTGTCCTGCCTGCCACAGCCTGGCCTCCCTTTTCCACTGCTTTCAGCCGGTCCTCGGCCTTCGCCAGAAGCCCCGCCTGTTCCTTGTAGCACTCCTCCAGACGGATCATGTACTGGGCGAGCTAAGAAATAGGAAAAATAAGGGAGTCAGGCGGAGAACAACAGAGCCAATAAATGGTGAAAAGCGGCCAGAAGAACACTCACCGACATGAGACAGACACAGCTGGCAGCCCCAACGTCAGAGACCTCCAACTCCCGGACCCGCCGACGGTCCTTCTCCAGCAGCACTGTTTCGATGAGATTTCGGGCGCCATCGGTAGTGAAGGCAGACCCCGATTTCTCCCCAGAGCCGGACGGTGGTTCTGCAGCCTTACCCCTATCCATCGCCTGGGGAAGAGTCCGGCCGATCGCGCTCGGGGCGGGGGTCACCCCAGGAATTGATAGGGTCCCGCTCGGTCGGGGCCTCGGCGCGTCCCTCCTCGAGTCATCAGGAGCCGACCGAGTCGAAGGCCGGGTCGGGGACCGATCACGTCCGACCCGTCCGTCTCGGGCAGGCTCGGATGATACCTCCGGAGTAGCGGCAATCTTACCACCGGAGGGCTGATACAGCGTCAGCTGCCGGTCCGTGCCCACGACGTCTCCCTGATCGGTGGGCCCGGACTCGTCGGTCGGCGTCGGAGGCACCTCCTTACGGGACTTCTTCGCCGGTGGGGCCCCGCTCGGAAGAGCTCGTTTCCTCCTCTGGGCTGCTTCCAGCAGGGACGCCCTACCAACAGCCTTTGTCTTCACCGACCGCATGACGTCGTCGATCTCTGCAAAAAGGACGGGATAGTCGGAGACGGAGAAACCAAAGGAAAGAACGGGACGAAAGAAGGGAAAAAGTCAAGAAAGAATCGGTGGCGGACTCACGGTCGGTGGGGACCGAGCTCAGACCGACATTCACCAAAGTATCCTCGGAAATAAGGCGGGCCACCGGGGGGAGCTGGCCCTCGGCAACCAACCCCTTCAAGGCGGCCAAGCCATCGGACTCCTCCCTTGACAGTCTCGATAGGCCGATCGGAGACTTCATCGGGGTCTCCCAGGTCGCCCTGATTTCCCAAGAGGGATCTGCATCAACAAAAAAGAAGCGCTCCTTCCATTTGTGAATGGAGGTAGGAGCCTCCTTGACAAGGCCGCATCCCCGCCGCGCTGCGAAGCACCACCACCCTTTGTCCTGGGGGTGGCCGCTCAGGCTGTAGAACTCCCAAAAAACATTCAGGGTGGCGGGGATCTCGTGCATACGGCAGAGAACCTGGAAGACCGTTAGGGCCCGCCACGAGTTCGGCACCAGTTGCGTCGGTGCCACTCTTAAACCCCGTAGCACCTGCATGACCAAGTCCGAAGGGGGAAAGCGGAACCCGGCCTGGAGAATGCCCTCATTGATGGCGATCTTCCCTGGAGGAGGATGGGACATCCTCTCCTCAGGCCCCGGGAGCGTGGCGTTGCAGGCCTCGGGAAGGTGGTACCGAGCCACGAGTCTGTCTAAGTCTGTGGCGACCAGCTCCGACTTAATTTGGTCTGCCCTCACTTCGCCCATTCCTAATGGCCAATAAACCTACGGTCAGGACGGGGACAGGAAGGGGGGAAAGACCGGAGCGACTGGAGTACACTAGTATAAGAGGAGAAAGTATGGAGAGCCCTAAGCAGAAGAATGGGGAAAACTCACCGGAAAAGAGGTAAGAGCGGCTCCGAGAGCGCCAAAGGAGAAACGAGCGAACAGTCCGACGGCAGCAACAGCAGCGCAAAGGGGAAACTTGAAAATATCTGTAAAGAAGAAGACGGACGGGGAAAGGCCCCCGATTAAATAGGCGGAAAGGCAAGTGACGCCTCAATGACGCCAGAGGACGCCTGGCTGCCGAAGGGTCGCTCGCGCCCCAAAGGCGAATCGACACCATTAAGGAAGGATGTCCGCCGAAATCCTCAGACTGCCGGGTCAGCAATAACCGCCATACGCCATAAAAAGGGCGGGGAGCTCGAAGCGCGCGCGCCTCTCCGAGGAACGGCGGCAATTCCGAAACATCACTCCCTTCACCTGTTCCCCTTCTGGTTCCAGGCTCGGAAGTGGGGGGCTACTGTTACGGGGGAAATAAGCCGCCATGCCCCACGTGACCGGCACGCGCGCCCAGGAAGACTACGGCTGCCCTTTGACCCAGCGCTCCGACCCCAAGTCAGACATCCTCGGCTCCGCAGCCCGACCCCGAGTCGGCTGCCCTTTGATCCAGCAATCCGACCCCGAGTCGGATATCCTCGGCTCCGCAGCCCGACCCCGAGTCGGCTGCCCTTTGATCCAGCAATCCGACCCCGAGTCGGATATCCTCGGCTCCGCAGCCCGACCCCGAGTCGGCTGCCCCTTGATCCAGCGCTCCGACCCCGAGTCGGAGATCTCTTGATAACGACAGGCTATTCTCCAGAGGCACGCCGCGGCCTCCTGCTCCACTACTCCCTGCAACGGCCGTATCCGATGCTGCTCCACGATCTCCTGCATCAGCCGTACAAAGCGGAGCCCCACTATGCCCTGACGTGGCCGTACCCGGTGCTGCTCCACGACGCCCTGTAACGGCCATGTCAGTGGCCACACCATCGTGCCCCACGATAACGAACCCCCCTGAGAGACCCCCCAGCCAGGTATATATGCGGCTGGGGGGAGAAAGGGGGGAGGTGAGCAATATCTCCCAGAGCACTCTCTTACTTGCGATTATTACCCCTCCTCCTCCTCCAATCTCCTCTGACTTGACCGTCGGAGGGCCATCACCACCTTGGTGGTGGTGCAAGGCTTGTTTGCAGGTTTCTTGGCGGAAGGTGGAGCGCAACCAACACCAACCAAGACAACTCAGACGGAACCCCGTTCACACCGCAGTGCCAATCGTTCTCGGTTTGGACCACCAGCAACAGATTTCATAACCAACTTTAGTAGGTTAATGCTAGTGAATAGAATAAAAAGTATTCGAAGCATAAAAAACTGAACTTTATTTTACTTTTAAATATTTAAGGTTTATAACTAGAAGTTCACAAATAACCATAACTAAGATGATCATTTTTGTTGTGGCCAGTCAGGTTCATCAAGTAATTAGCAATTGAAAGTTGGACAAGATCTGCATTTACAGCATCTGTAGGTAGGCACTTAAGCAGATGTCCCAAACTTCCTTATTGTGGCCCTTGAATTGCATGGACAATCTCCTCAGTTCTTGACTGGATGCCTTTAAGATACTCAACTAGGATACGCTGCTGATAAGAACCTCCTTCCTGCAAACAAGATTGATACAGTACTACAGTACATAAGCATTTGAAAGCATCAGAGAGTAAAAGTCAAGGTTATGAATTTTACTGTTCGAATTAAGATCCGCTCTATTCGTTTCTTAATAACAGCATAAAATTCCTCAGGTGAAACTTCTCCTTTTCCAACACTGAGTCCATTGATCAATAACATATTCCAATTGTCTTCAGGGGCTGCATTTTGATGACAATGCACAAGTCAATGCAGATCAAGAAAAAATACAATGAGGAAGAGGATAGAGCATTTTATCCAAAGATTAACTTTATAATCTGCATCGTAGGTAGATGCAATGGCAGAGATTGGATAATAAGCACTCATTCTTCACTACTTTCAGATATCTATGTTCTTCATGTTCCTAAGTTTCCATTAACATTTTTGTTTTTTTTTATACCATTGCACAATCCCAATATTCTTCTTTTGATTCTTATTAATGCATTCTGAAAAGATAATTGAGACTGGTCATCAACTTGGTGGATCCTACTACACGGATCATTGTTCTCTTTAGCCTTCCCTGGATTGTTGGCACTTTATGCTAGACTACCAACTTTGCACTACAGCATGGTGTCATTTTTATTTATAATCCCCCTGCATTTGCTGTAAAAGCTTACTCATGGTTGGTCTCATGTCAGAAAATCATGAATGATTATTCTAAATTTACTTGGCTTCCCTTCTACATACTGAATCTAAAGTTACAGGAAACTATACTGATTTCACAACTATTGCTCGAGTGTTTTTCCAAGACCATTAAAATTTTTGGTTAAACATGTGTCATTACTTTCTTAACGGTATACCTGACCTCAACTTTTATTTCATTTTACACAACAAAATGGCATTTTTAAGTGGAAGTGCCATTATTATCTTTAGAATGTCTACTGTTTTCTTCTTTTTTCTTTTATTCATCTCAAAAGAAAAGCTGACAGTGTCTTCTGCCATGAGCTTTATATGGATTACAAAGTAAATGCTTTGGAGCAAAATTTGTTGTAAGAAAACCAAATTAGAGTAACGACTGTTCATTTGGCTTCATGGATGATATGGTGATGATTGCAAAAATCCAATTTATACAAAAATATTGTCATGAAATTCTCATTTTGATGCATTTCGTGAGAACTATGACTATGGTACAGTGCGCATAAGAAGCACTTTTGCTTTTTAATATAAAAAACTTCTTGATTTGGTGCATCATATTTTTATGCTTCAGTGCAAGAAATAATTCAAATATTATAAACTTGCAAATGCATTATTATAAAACTACCAACTCATGTGGAAGACTGTTGATCCATAATTCTTTTCCCTTTTCACTGTGTCCACAGATTTAAAACTTTATAGTTTATAATGTAACATACAAATTGTTTGTGTTTTTTCAGCCCCATCCGAATGAGTGCTAGGGAACTTGGAGGTCCTAGCCAACTCGGTTGGCTGGCGAAGAAAGGTGTCAAGTCTTCAATAGTAATGAGGTTGGTGTACGCAGGCGTGCAAACGACATCCGATCAACCGGAAAGATGGTGATGAGGATCGAAGGGATGATAGAGAGTAGCATAGGTGCAGGTGCCTGGACTTTCAAGAACTTTTGCCACCATCACAATATCATTTGAAGGTGGATAAGGAGGTGTAGGGCTTGCTACGGTAAGGGTGCAGTGTTGGTCCATAGTAGAAAGCTAAGTTACGCCTACTCATAGGATAAAAGGTAAGAGTAAAACTAAAATAAAAGATAAATATACATTAGATTGATTATCCAAGGATCCTTATACAGACTATAAATTTATTATTTAAACTAAAATAAAATAATTGCCAACTTTGATTTTTGGATGTTGCAAAATGCCTTGAAAATTGCAAAATGAGGGAAGATTATGCCAAAATTTTTAATTTTGGCATGATTTCATGATATGTTGTAGATCTATGGATGATCTACACAATCACACAAAAATTTTTATATTTTGGATTATATATTTTTTAAAAATTAAAAAAATATAAATTGGATTAAAAAATTCAAAAAAAGATGATAAAATCAGAATCATATTTAGGAGTATGCAAGCTACTCTCCAGAAAAATTTGGTATTTTTTTATTTAAGTTTTAAGGCAATCATGCGCATAGTGGCCTAGGCCTAAATTTTTAAAAAAATTGAGAAATAAGTAGCCTTTAATGCATGCCCACGGGCCTAAAAAATTATATGTAGCATCCATGGTAGGGTTCTACATAGATCTGAGATCAAATTAGTTTTTTAAAATATTTATATTTAAAAATTATTTTTTTATTTAAAAAATTATTAAAATTATATAATTAATACCAAAAATTATGAAAAATTAGTGGTATGTATTATCTATTTCAAAAGTATTTTCTGAAGTAAAAAATATATTTTTTCAAATTATGGTATTTATGTATTAGATAAATCAGATGTATTTTCTAAAATAAAAAATATTTTTTGAACGTAATAAAATTTTGATATTTTTAAATAATTGATAAATTGACATACTTGATAAATTTGCAAGAATGGAACCATAAAAAAAAAGGAGCTAGAGTGTGATATGGGTTAGCTAGAGTGTGACGTACTATTGGGCCGTACTATGGTGTATGATCCATACTATCCATAATCCACATGAGGATCCTTGATCATCCATGTTGCTGGAAATTGGACCCGGGGGCGGCCGTCGGCTGAGGAGGAGGAGCTTCGGTGAACTCTGGCGGGCAGCGATCTGTCGGCGGGCGGCGTCCTCCGTGGAGCAGGGACCTGCAAAAAGCCGGTGGCCGGGGTTTCCGGCGCCGGCCCTCCGACGCTTAAGTCAGTGGGGGGCTTAGATTAGGAGGAGAGAATATAGATGTGTTCTGTTCTGTTTTTTCTTGTTCCACCCCCCGCACTAAGAAGGAGGGGCTCCTTTTTATAGGGGGGTCGGATTACCTGTGATGTGATGAGGCGAGGTCGCCGTACGACTTAGCACGTCGCTCGAGTTAGTGCATGATCAGACGAATTAATGCCTTGATGTCGGAGATGAGGTCGGGATCAGAGAGTTGTCACGGCTGACTGGACACTGCCGAGCCGATTTGCCGTGTGAGGACTGAGGATCCGTAGACAATAGGAGCCACGCGCTTTAATTGTTGAGCAAGCCGGAGACATACATTAATTGTTGAGTGAGTCGGGGGTTTGCAGAGGGCATGCACATTAAATGCCGGAGGCGGTGGCAGGGTATGGCCCCTGACTGGACTTCGGCGGGACGCAACCGTGGTAGGTGGGCGTCGAGATCGGACTTCCGAGGTCGGGGGTTCTTTGGGTCGGATGTTCCGGAGTCGGGCACCAAGCTCGGCCGCCCGAGGTCGGCCGTCATCGGCAAGGTCCTCATGCACTTGGGGGGGGAAGCTACGCTTCTCCAACACTACCCCCGACTTCCGAGTTCGAGCAGCTCGCGAGCTCGGACGCGGGAAGTAGAAGTCTTTATTAGGGTAACTGAGATCGAGGAGAGTTGAACTATGTCGGCGCCCTCACGCATTTTGAAGCATTTATAGCGGGGGGTTGCGTCCTTTGGCCCCCCGTGATCGTTCCGTATGGCGAACTTATGATGGGGTCCCGGGACCCGATGGGGTGGCTACTCGATCTTACAGTCGAGGCGTCTTCCCTAGGTAAGTATGCTGCGTCGATCCACGAGGCGGACACGTGGTGCGATCTGGAGGTTTATTGGGTCGATTGCTTTGATGTCGGGCGTTGGATCAGCCGCTCGGGATTTAAAGCCGAGCCGGTAGTCCGGGATCGTGGATCAGGCCAATTACTCGAGGTCGGGCGCATTTAATTTCATATCGGTCGAACGGGGATTTGGGAGGCTAAAATCACATCGGCGCTCCACGTGTCCCAGGGCTTCTTGAATGAGGGGAGCGGGGGCGACGCCTGCTCGCCTTTCGAAACGATCTGGCGTAGCGGATTCATGATGAGGCTGCGAGATCCGATGGGACAGCGCCTCGGTTCTGTGTACGAGGTATCAGTCCGGAATGAATACGGTGCTTCGGCTTCCGAGGCCGACACGTGGCGTAATCCAGATGGGGGGGGGGGGTGGAAATCAAACTCGCCGATCTGAGCCGTTAGAGGGATCTATTTAAACCCCTCAAACCAGCCCTAAGAGAAGTCTTGTTCGGTTGTCTTCTCTTTTCCGCCGTTTCCACCTTCATCCTCTTTCTCAACAGAGCCTCGCCGGCGGTGCTCGGAGCGATTTCTGGCGACTCCCCCGTAGGTTTCTCTTTTGTGTTAGCTAGGGGGTTCTCCTTCTTCCTCCTGTCTTCCGTCTTTGTTGTCTTTAGGTCACTTCGTTTCTCTCCAAAATGGGTCTTGGTCCGGATGATGTCGGATCTAGTCTGTCGGGGGAGGAGCTGGAGTTAATCCGCTCCCGGTTCTTTTTCCAGCCCGGGTTTCGTCTTGAAGCTGCAGGGCCGGAAGATAGGGTGATGCGGCCGCCCCCAGTTTGGATCGCGATTCATCGCGAGACGCTTTGGGCCGGCCTGCGGTTCCCACTACATGAGTTCGTAAACAGCTTGCTGGTAGAGTACCAACTCGTTCCGGCACAGCTTGCTCCAAACTCGTGGAGGACCATAGTCGGGTTTTTGTCCCTTTGTCTCGCACATGGGATTCCGACTTCGGTGAGCGTTTTCCGCCGGTGTTTTTTGTTAAAGACAAACCCGGCGGATGGAGGGTGGCTATACTTCGCCTTTCGAGGCGGTATGTCGCTTTTCCAGGGCGCCCCTTCCTCTATTCATGAATGGAAGGGGAAATTTTTCTTCCTTGCGTCCGAGATGCCGTGGGGATTTGACCCGAGGTGGGGGCACCCCCGGCTGAAGACCCTTAATAGGCTCTCCGAGCCCTCGGCGAGGGACCAGAGGGTCCTTGACGCTTTGCAGAGCCTCGGGAAGGGGTTCAACCTGACCGAGCTCCTAAGTGAGGGCGCCTTGGCGAGCGTTGGCTTGAGTTCGGCGCGTCCCGAGGGTAAGAGTAGTCGCATTGTTTTGTCTTTGCTTTATTTGTTTCTTCCCCTTACTCTTCTAACGTTGACCGGATACTTAGGAAAAATCTTTTTTGTTTCAGACATTCCCCACATGCCGACCAGCAACACATCCCTCTTCTCCCGGTTGAAAAGGCGGGAGGCCGAGGCCGGCGGGGCTATCCCCCAGCCTCGTAAGAAGTCGAAGTCGGCCGCCGCTTCTACCTCGGTCGGGACGAGAGCCCCGGAGGTGGGGGTCTCCGCAACTGCTCGAGGGCGGGCGCCGGCTGCCGGTGACGTGGGCTCAGCCGCTCCCGCCTGTCCTGCCCCTGCCGCCCAGCGGGGGGGCCGACAGTGATCCAACTACGACGTCCGGGGCCCGAGCCGAGTAGGGGCCCCGAGGTCCCCCGCTCAGACGAACCGAGTTCTTCGAGGGGCCGAAGGGAGGAATCGGCCGAGCCGGGGTCCCCACTTCTTGAGGGGAGCTCGGCCTTCCACGACGCCGACGTCGCGCGCGCCGTGTTTCGGCGCGCTATGCTTCCAGCGGACCGGGCCGAGTTCCAGAACTTATCGCTGGAAGAGATCGTCGACGGTACCTACCGCAACACCGTTCGGGTAAACTATTTTCTTAATTCTCCTTCGGCTGCTAGTGTTCATATCGTATGTTTTTTACTTACAGTTGCTTCCTCTCCTTTCTTTTGCAGCACATTCATGAAGTCGACACCCTGATGTTCATTGCTCAGGGATGTCAGGAGGAGACTCGGCGACTTAGCCGGCAGTTAGAGCCGGCCAAGAAGAGGGTCGCCGAGTTGGAGGCCGCGCTGGCCGAGGCTGAAGCGCGGAGGGAGGCGACGGAGGCCGGACGACTGGCCATCGTTGAGGAGCTCGAGGAGGAAAGGGCTGCTCATTCCTTGGCTAAGTCGGCCCTGCGCGCTTCAGAGGCGCGTCTGGCGGAGACTCAGTCCGAGGTTGCGGGCCTCAAATACGAGGGCGGGGTTTTGCGCCTGAAGGTTGAGCAGCTTGAGGCCCGAGAAAGGAGGGCGCTCGAGCGAGCCGAGCATGCCGTGGAGCTCTTCAAGGACTCGGACGAGTTCCGCGACATGCTGGAGGAGGAGACCGTGGATGGGTTCCTCCGTAGCTTCGAGAACTTTCGGAGGCAGATGACTCGGTTCTGCCCCCAGTTCGATCTTTCGACGGTTCGTCCGAGGATGGGGTTGGGCGCCGACTCCGATGACGAAGTTCCCGCTGCCCTCGCGTCTGAGGAGGAGTCTGCCGAGGCCGAGGCGGACGTGGCCGCGCTGGTGGTGACAGAGGCTTACCCTCGTGGAATCGCCAGGGGGCACTCCCGAGGTGCCCACCGAGGTCCCTGCCGCAGACCCCGAGCCCGCGTCTACCGAAGGCCCCCAGGTCATTGCCATAAATGACCCCGAGGGTGATGCCGACACAACTGCCGCCCCTTAGGACTTAGATTTTTACCTTCCTGTCATTGTGAATGAGGTCGGCCTTCAAATTTGTCGAACGGTCGACCTCCAATTTTGTACTCAGCCTTCCGGCACTTTGTTAATGTAAAATTTTCTTTCGCCATTCTGCGCTTACTATTTTTCTTTTATTTTCTTCGGTGGTAGGCGAGGTCGGTACTTCAACTTTTACCGACCTTCAAATTTGTATCTTAGCCCTTGGGGCTGCTTATCAATGAAAGCATGTTTCTTGGCTATGTATTTTGCTTTTCTTTCCTCTAACTCATTTAAGTGTTGGGAAGTTTGGACTCTGAGCTTGGACTCTGGGAAGTTTTATCAAGTCCTGGAGCTCGGATTTGGAGCTCGCAGGGGTCGCCAAGTTTGGCTTTTGGATTTCTGGGGCACGAGGCTCGGGCCTCGGGCCCCCGAGATAGACCTCGTTAGACTTGCATAGGTCGCTATTGGGGTATCCGGCCAAGCTTTTGAGTTTGGCCTTTTTGGGGCGTAGGCCCATGAAAAGTGTTAGGGTCGTTCCCCGAAGGGGATCGTGAGCCAATAGCCGAACTACCATTGGGGCTTTCATGGTTATTGCCCTCGGGCTCCGCCGGGGTTCTGGCGAGCGGAGTCGGAACCTGTAGAAAGTGCCCTGGCCTTCTCGAACTCGATCCGCTCACCCGTGGTCGAGGTCATCTTCACAGGTCAAAGTGAATGCCTCAATGTATGAGGGCCGAACCAGGCCCTTATTCAAAAAGGTTTGTATGCTTTGTCAGGGGGTCACCGGTAGAAGGATCGTGGGCGAGGTCGGTGAGACCTCGGTCTTGGATCAACTTGTAGGGGCGACCCAGCCTTGGCCGGGATAGGGTCCCGATCCCATTCGGGATTTCGCCGGCAATACATAAGTAAATGAATGTGATAAGGCGGGTGTCAAGCGGGGTGTACCTCTTGCACCTTTGAGATCGCGCACTTCGTAGTGGAGTAGATCGCTTCGTTTCCTAGCCAGCCTTCAGAGTCACCCTTCAGCTTGGGGTATTTCGGGAATACCGACTGAATCGGGAGATATTGTCGTTGTCGAAAGCTTTCGCGGACGTTATTTCCGTCGCCGCTATCGAACGTTCCGGAGGACCGTCAGGTCGCTGTCCCCGGCCCCCTCGGATCGCGGGGTGTGAGCTCGTTGTTAGTCTGGCGGTACCTCCCGAGGTCGAGGGAGTTGGAACTCTACGGTCGACTCACGGGGCATCCCGACCTTGGTCGAGGTATCGAGCGCGAGGCCGAGGGAGCTCGGGCTTACTATCAACTTGGCGTCGCTTTTCGAGGTCGAGGGAGTTTGGATCTCTACGGTCGACACTCGGGGCATCTCAAACTCAGTTGAGGGATCATACACGAAATCGAAGGGTCTGGGGCCGCACTCTCGATCCGTGATGCTTTCCGAGGTCGAGGGAGTTTGGGACTCTACGGTCGACACTCGGGCATCCCGACCTTAGTCGAGGAGTCGTGCGCCAGGTCGAGGGTCTAGGAACGCTCTGTCGACCTGCGACGCTTTCCGAGGTCGAGGGAGTTTGGGACTCTACGGTCGACACTCGGGGCATCCCGACCTTAGTCGAGGAGTCGTGCGCGAGGTCGAGGGGTCTGGGAACGCTCTGTCGACCTGTGACGCTTCCCGAGGTCGAGGGAGTTCGAGACTCTACGGTCGACACTCGGGGCATCCCGACCTTAGTCGAGGAGTCGTGCGCCAGGTCGAGGGGTCTGGGAACGCTCTGTCGACCTGCGACGCTTCCGACGTCGAGGGAGTTTGAGACTCTACGGTCGACACTTGGAGCATCCCAACCTTAGTCGAGGTATCGAGTGCGAGGACGAGGGATCTCGGGCTCGCTATCAACTTGGCGTCGCTTTCCGAGGTCGAGGGAGTTTGGGTCTCTACGGTCGACACCCGGGGCGTCCGGCCTTAGCCGGGGTATCTGAGGATTACAAACGACCCAACATTAGAGAAGACATAATCATATTTGTTGCGAGGAAGCAAATCGTTATAAAGAGGAGACAGGATTCATATTCCTGATCACCCAAACCCCTTGGGGCCTTATTGATAATACATCCGTAGATTCTCGGAGTTCCAGCTTCACGGGATAGGGGTTCCCTCAAGAGATTTCAACTTGTACGCTCCGGGTCGCTGCACTCGAGCGATTTGATACGGTCCTTCCCAATTTGGGGTGAGCTTTCCTTGCTTGGTTGGCTGAGAAGCTTCGGCTCTCCTGAGGACGAGGTCCCCCACCTTGAAGAGCTTGGGCTTGACTCTGGAGTTGTAGTACTGGGCCGTTTTCTGCTGATACCTGCCATGCGGATCCGGGCGACCTCTCGTGTCTCTTCGACGAGGTCCAAATTATTCCTGAGCCGGGAAGAATTGGAGTCGGCGTCGTAGTGCTCCACTCTTGAGGAGGGGAGGCCGATCTCCAGCGGGATAACGACCCTCCGTGCCGTATGCCAGGTTGAAGGGGGTCTCACCAGTGGGTAACCGGAACGTAGTCCGGTAAGCCCAGAGGACATTGTACAAGTCCTCGACCCATTGTCCTTTGGACCGATCAAGTCTAGCCTTGAGCCCCTGCAAAATGGTACGATCTGTTACCTTGGTTTCTCCATTTGTCTGCGGAATGGGCGACCGAGGTGAAGCGGTGATCGGTGCCGAGTTCGGAGCAGAATTCTCTGAAGTTGATGTTGTCGAATTGACGACCGTTGTCAGATATAAGGATACGGGGGAGTCCGAATCTGCAGATTATGGACTTCCAAACAAAGTCCCGCATCTTTTGCTCGGTGATCCGGGCCACAGGTTCAGCTTCGACCCACTTGGTGAAGTAGTCGATGGAGACGACCAGGAACTTTCTCTGCCCGGTGGCTAGGGGAAGGGCCCCAGGATATCAATTCCCCACTGGGCAAATGGCCAGGGGGCAATAATTGAGGTCAGCGGGACCGAAGGTCGGCAACTGAATGTTGGCATTCCGTTGACACCGGTCACACTTCCGGACGAAGTCCGTTGCGTCTTTTTGAAGCGTGGGCCAAAAATATCCTTGTCGCAGGATATTATAAGCTAGTGCCCGGCCTCCCAGATGGTTTCCACAAATTTCTTCATGGACCTCTCGGAGGCATAGTTTGCCTCCGAGGGGCGAAGACATCTAAGAAGAGGAGAAGTAAATGACCAACGATAAAGCTTGTTCTCATATAGGACGTACCGAGGAGCTTTGACGCCTGATCCGGCGAGCCTCCAGCTCGTCGTGAGGGAGGGTCCCATCCTGGAGATAGTGGATGAGCCCGTCGATCCAGCTTGGCTCGAAGTCGATGCACATGGTCGGTTCAGGCTCCTCTGTGCTGGGCGTTTGGAGATATTCGAGTGCTGTCGTCTTGGAGAGCTCACTCATGCGGGAGGTCGCCAGCTTTGACAATTGATCCGCCCTAAGATTCTCCGTTCTGGGGATGTGCTGGATGCTGAAGGAACCTAGGGCGGATGTTAGTTCCCGCACCTTTTGGAGATTATTTCTGCATCGATGGCTCCTTTGCTTCGAAGTCTCCCTGGACCTGGCTCACTATTAGCTGAGAGTCACTGAAGGCCTTCAGGTCTTCCACCTTCAGCTCCTTCGCCAATTTGAGTCCGGCAATGAGCGCCTCGTATTCTGCCTCGTTGTTTGAGGCGGGGAAACTCAAGGCGCAGGGCTTGCTCAGCCACCACCCCATCCGGGCTGGTGAGGATGAGGCCGGCTCCGCTACCCCCCAAGGTCGAGGAGCCGTCCGCATGTAGGACCATAGCGGCCTCGGGGTCTCTTCTGCGGGTGTGAGCGGCAGCTCGGGATCGTCTGGCACGGTGCACTCCACGATGAAGTCGGCAAGCACCTGAGCTTTAATGGCGGGTCTGGGGCGGTATTCAAGGTCAAACTCTCCCGAGCTCAACCGCCCATTTGGCAATCCTCCCAGCACGATCCGACTTTTGCAATATTTGTTTCATAGGCTGGTTGGTTAGTATGGCTATGGTATGTGCTTGAAAATAAGGCCGGAGTCTCCGAGGTGAAATGATCAGGGCAAAAAATTGTCTTCTCAAGCTTAGAATATCGGGTCTCCAGCATCTCTGAGGACCCGACTGGTATAGTAGACTGGCTTCTGGAGCTTGTCCTCTTTCCGGACCAGGACTGAGCTTACTGCGACCGGGGAGACGGCCAGATATAAATAAAGAACCTCACCCCGCCGAGGCTTGGTGAGTAGTGGGGGAGAGGCCAGAAGGCGCCTGAGTTCTTCAAAGGCTTGCTGGCACTCCTCCGACCACAGGAAGTTCTTCGGCCGCTTAAGAATCTTGAAGAAAGGAAGGCAGCGCTCGGCCGATCGGGAGACAAATCTCCCCAAGGCGGCGACCCGCCCGGTGAGCCGCTGCACTTCTTTAACCATTCTTGGAGGTGTCATCTCTTGCAGCGCTCGAATTTTCTCGGGGTTAGCTTCAACTCCGCGCTGGGTTACTATGAAGCTCAGGAATTTGCCCGAGGTAACTCCGAATGTGCACTTTGCGGGGTTGAGCTTCATTTGATACTTCCGGAGTTTAGAGAATGCTTCATTAAGGTCGGCTACATGGTGTTCTGCCGTTCGGCTCTTCACCAACATATCATCCACATAGACTTCCATATTTCGGCCGATCTGGTCTTCAAAGATTTGGCTGACCAATCTTTGGTATGTGGCTCCGGCATTCTTCAACCCGAATGGCATTACTTTGTAACAATAGGTGTCCTTGTCGGTGATGAAGGCCGTCTTCTCCTCATCTTCTGGCGCCATTCGGATCTGATTGTACCCCGAGAAGGCGTCCATAAAGGTTAGCAGCTGATGTCCTGAGGTGGAATCGACGAGCTGGTCGATACTGGGGAGGGGGAAACTGTCCTTCGGGCAGGCCTTGTTCAGGTCGGTGTAGTCTACACACATGCGCCATTTCCCGTTGGCCTTCTTCACGAGGACTATATTGGCAAGCCAGTCTAGGTAGGAGACCTCCCGGATGAAGCCGGCCTCAAGGAGTTTATCCACCTCCTCGGCTGCGGCTTGCTGCCGTTCCGGGGCAGAGCCCCATTTTTTCTGTTTTACAGGCCTGCAAGTTGGCTTCACTTGGAGTCGGTGGGACCATGACCTCGGGGTCGATTCCTGGTATGTCGGCGGGCGACCAGGCGAAGACATCAATATTGTCCCGTAGGAAGCTGATGAGGCGATCTCTCTCGGAGGCACCAAGGCCGGAGCCGACCTTTCACAGTTAGCTCGGAAAATTTTCCTGTAGAGGAATTTGAATAAGGAGCTCACCGGGCTTTACTTGCTTCTTCCAGAAGTCATCCCTCGCGTCCAAGGTTTCTATGGGCAGCGAGAGGCCCATTGCTTGAGTTGGCGCCTCGGCTGATGGCTCTCGCCGACTCGGACTCTTCAGTTGATTGCTTTGCTTTGCAGCTCGCCATGTAGCACCGTTTAGCCATCAATTGGTTCCCACGGACCTCGCCTACTCCTTGATTTGGTAGGAAATCGCAATGAGTAGGTGACAAGTTGAGACCACGGCCCGAAGGGCGTTTAGCCCTGGTCGTCTGAGGATGACGTTGTAGACCGAGGGTAGGCGGACCACAAGAAAGTCCGTCCTCACCGTACTTTCTCGGGGGGCGAGACTGACCGTCACAAGAAAGCTGACCTCGCCCTCGACCGGGACCGAGTCCCCAGTAAATCCGAACAGCGGGGCATTCATTTCCGAAGCTGGCTTCCTGTTGACCCCATTTTTTGGTAGGCGTGGTAGTACAAAACATTAGCCGAGCTTCCATTATCAACCAAAGACACGCTTTACATCAAATTTATTTACAATCATAGAGATGACCACAGCGTCATCATGAGGGGTCGCAACCCCCTCCAAGTCCTCATCCGAGAATGAGATGGCTTCAGAAGTGCGCTGGCGCTTTAGGGAAATTCCTTCCTGGGCTGGCCCTCCAGCCGAGGTCCTCCGATCACATTGCATGGTGCCGGCGATGGGCCTGTTGTCATTCGGATTCCGGGTGGTACGGCATTTTCCTCCGGCCTTCTTTCCTCACGTCGGTTCCTTATGAACCGATTGAGTACTCCGCGGCGAATGAGCCTCATCTCATCTCGGAGCTGAAAACAGTCCTCCGTATCGTGCCCGCGGGTTCGGGTGGAAGCGACAGTACTTCCTGGGATTACGCGAGACTCCCGTGTCCCGCATGGGAGGTGGGGGTCGGAAAAAATCCGGCCTTCAATTTCCATCAGAATCTCGGCCCGGGGTGCGTTGATAGGAGTGTAATTTCGTACCTCCCCAGGTGCATCCGAGGCGTAGTGGGGACTCGGCCGAGGCGGGACCTTGTCGAAGCTATCCCCGCTGTCGAGGTGGGCTCCTCAGCCGGGGGAGGTTTCTTCTCTTGGCGGGGGGATCGGCTTCTTTGACGGCCGCGGCTCCTCGTGGCGCTTCTTCTGCTTCTTTGGGAGCTTGTTTCAGTTGTACTTCGCCTGGAGGCAATAGCCTCTTCGGCTTTAGCATACTTTCGAGCTCGGGCCAGCATCTCGGCGAAGTCGGCGGGGAAGCTCTTCTCAATAGAGAAGAGGAATCTGTAGGAACGAGCCCCAGTTTTTAACGCCGACATGGCTATTGACTGGTCGAGCTCACGAACTTCCACGTGGCGGCGGTGAAGCGGTCAAGATACTCCTTGAGAGATTTTCCTCCTTCTGCTTGACATTAGGAGAGAGTCCGATGTCCGCCCTGGCGTCGGCTGGCAGCAAAGTTGGGTGGCGAACTGTCTGCCGAGCTGCTCGAAAGAGGACACCGTGCTTGGCTTCAGCCCCGAAAACCAGAGCCGAAGCTGTCCCCTCGAAAGGTCGCTGGGAAGGCCTTGCAGAACACAGCCTCCGAGGAACCTTGCAATGCCATAAGAGCCCGGTAGCTTTCTAGGTGGTCGAGGGGGTCGGTGGTTCCGCTGTAAGGCTCCACTTGAGGCATTTGAACCTCGAGGGGATCGGCTCGTCCTCAATCTGGCGAGAGAAGGGGGACTTGGTGGTGAATTCAAAGTCCCCCTCATGCCTTGCCTTCCTGCCGCGGAGCGCTTCAATCTGGCGCTCCAAATTCTCGACTTTCCGTCGAGCTCCCCGACCCGGGTAATTGTTACCGTAGTCTGCTCCGGCTCGCGGTGGTCCGGTGCCGACTCAGCTTCAGAGAGCTGGGGTCTTCTGTCCAAAGATCCCCCGGCAGCTCTCTCCGGGGAGACACTCGCTCTTCGTTGTTGGCCCTGGAAGAGCCGTGAGGATTCTGGTCTTGGAGAATCGGACCGTTCAGAGGAAGCACCGGCAGGACCCGGGCCTGCGGGGCGAGCGTAGGTAGGGCTTCCTCGCGCCGCAGATCTTGGACGGCGGCGGCCAGGGCCTGACTTGTTGAACCAGGGCGTTGAACTGTGCCGGCTGAACTTGGGAGCCGGATCAGCCGGAGAAGGCGAATTCTGGACGAGTGTCCAGGACTCTGGGGGGACGCCGGGAAGCGTTGGAGGCTCCCTTACTTCTCAACTTCATGACCGCGACTCGGGCCCTTCCTCTAGCGCCAACTGTTGCTGGAAATTGGACCCGGGGGCGGCCGTCGGCTGAGGAGGAGGAGCTCCGGTGAACTCTGGCGGGCAGCGATCTGTCGGCGGGCGGCATCCTCCGTGGAGCAGGGACCTGCAAAAAGCCGGTGGCCGGGGTTTCCGGCGCCGGCCCTCCGATGCTTAAGTCAGTGGGGGGCTTAGATTAGGAGAAGGAGAGAATATAGATGTGTTCTGTTCTGTTTTTTCTTGTTCCACCCCCCGCACTAAGAAGGAGGGGCTCCTTTTTATAGGGGGTCGGATTACCTGTGATGTGATGAGAGCACAAAAGTGCAATCTACACATCACTCAAATTAGTATTATTGCTAACAAATGATGATAGATGTGCTGTATTAATATTATATTTTTGTGGGGTGCAGGTGATCGTAAATTAAAGTTAAAATACGCATTGGGTCCAAAAAAAGATGCATCACCATATGTGACCAGCCAACCGTATGGGTCAACCCCAGTTGCATACTAGAAGGAGGTTAAGTTCAGCCTTTCAGGTTCACTGCAGCCAATTCAAAGCAGCCTGTGCACCCGTTTGTGATTTCCCACTTCATCCCAAGCGTCCGCGTGCAGCCCATCATCCAAGCATGCAACCCCCCAGATCTCAGCTTCCGCATCCAAGCTTCCGAGTACACGTGTTCAGCCGAGTTCCCAGCATCCCGTATCTCAGCATCTGTTCGCGTCCCAGCTTCCTTCAAGCATCCAACCGTGATCCCAGGACCCGTAAAGCATTGCAGCCATCTGCAAGTATCTCCAGATTTCATCCATCCGAGTCCCAGCCTCTTCAGATCATACACACGATGCTTGCGGAGCCCACGATGCATGCCAAGCGTCCACAATCTCCCGAGCATCTCCACATCCCAGTTCCATCTCAAGCTCCATCCGTTCGCTACCCAACCTCCCAACATCCTGCAGCCGTCCACCTCTTCCGCATTCACAGCTTCTCCCAGCGCGTGTGATCATCCCGCAGCCGTCCACGGTTCATCTTCCTTGCATTCCAACAGATCCCAGCTCCAATCCTCCTTCCGTTCGCGATCAGATCTCCATTCCAGCATCACAGCAGGATCCTGCGTCCGGGTATCTCGCGGCCAGCCAGCATCCGCATCCCGGATGATCGCCTCATCCCGCGATCAACGCCTCAAAAGTCCATCCGGTCCGCTCATCTTCTTCTGTGCGAGAAGGGAAGGGAGGGAGCTGGATATATCTTGCTCGGCTGGGAAAGAGGTGGGGGATCCCTCATTCGAAAAACAGAGCATCAGCCGTG